>NW_026570971.1:6646690-6943436 GCF_026225935.1 Boleophthalmus pectinirostris | reverse complement strand
CTGACTCATGACTGGTGCAGGTTTTCAGGTTTAGGTAGAAACTGTTCAGATCAGACAGAGACGTTTTAGATTTAAACCAACATCATCTTGAACTAAAACACCGAACGATAAACTGTTTGCCCAACGTTTTTTGCAGTTAAGAATAAATATAAATCTGCAGGGGCCAAGTCGTCGTTTTGTTGGGCAAGTGACTTTAAAACTGTAATGTTTTATTTATTTATGACTTGTTTCTGTTATTTTAAAGGGATTTGTTACATTATAATATTACTGTATTTAAAATGTAAAATGTTACACGACTATTACAGCACTAAACCAGGACTAAACCAGGACTAAACCAGGACTAAGCCAGGACTAAGCCAGGACTAAGCCAGGACTGAAACCAGGACTAAACCAGGACTAAACCAGGTCTGAAACCAGGACTAAACCAGGACTAAACCAGGACTAAACAGGACTAAACCAGGACTAAGCCAGGACTAAACCAGGACTAAAAGACTAAACCAGACTAAACCAGACTAAACAAAACCAGGACTAAACCAGAACTGAACCAGGACTAAACCAGATCTAAACCAGACCAGGATTAAACTAGGTCTAAACCAGGACTAAACCAGAACTGAACCAGGTCTAAACCAAACTAAACCATGTCTAAACCATGTCTAAACCAGGACTAAACATGTCTAAACTAAGACTAAACCAGGACCAAACCAGGACTAATCTTGGACTAGAACTTTGAATCTAGGACCCCCCCCTGAGCACGATCGGGCGTCAGCTGCGTTTAGCTCCGTGTTGCGCCGAGTTCTGCGTCGATCCTTTCGCCCGCGGTCACCTGACGGTCTACGTGGGCGCACCTCCAGCGTTTTACCGCTGCTGATATCGCGGTGATTTTAGCGAATTTGTATGAAGAAAAACGAAAAACCCACCACTTCAATCCAGGTGAAAAAGCTTTGTGACGAGCGTTACTCACATTTGTATCGAGTAAAATTTTATTATTTTTTTCCCGAACATTTAAAAAAAAAAACACATTACAGTAATTCGTTACTTTCATAACACCCAACACTGGTCTCAAGTGAGTCTCAAGTCTTTGACCTCAAGTCCGAGTCAAGTCCCAATTCAAATAAAGTCAAGTCCAAGTCGTCTGTTTTGAGCTTCAAGTCATTTCAAGTCTTTAAACAGCTTAGATTTTTGCAATTTATATGAGTTTTAAACTAAATTGTACTTTAAAAAATTATAGTATATTTATATTTGATTATTTTTAAAGTATGTATGAGTTGTAGAAATACATTTTTTTCTTTTTTAAATGTGTTGACAAGATCTTAGTGTGAATCATTACGGTCAGAACAGAGAGAATTCAGATTTAAAAGCGCGTCTCAAGTCTTCTCAAATCCGAGTCGAGTCCCAAGTCTTAGTCCATTTTTATCGAGTCAAGCGTCGAGTCCTAAAAATAGCGACTCAAGTCTGACTCGAGTCCAGGTCCGCGCGTCTGTAAATCAGCATCACAATCTTTCAATCTGGTCGACTTCAGCTCTCTTTTATACACTTGTAACTTTCAAATAAAACTCGTAAACGTGCAATTCTGAAAACCCGATGATGTGTTTTGGAATAATAAAACGGTTTTGAGACGACACAGACGCGCGGTACGACTTTAAAACTCCTCCTCGTCCTGCAGAGCTCCACTGTTTGTGTTATGACATGAGTCCGCGAAGCTGGTCGGATCCGGTTCTGGCGAGCGACCGCGCTGACCACACCTGTCACAGATATAGCCCTCTGACATGACATAACCTCGGTGGGCGGGGCGTCGTACCTCACCGGCGGCCTGTCTCCACGGTAACCTCCTAACCGCCGCTGCTATTACGGGACGAGCGGGTCCACCACAGGCCGTTTTTGATCGTCTATCTGCAGCCGGCCTCAAACCAGAGAGCTCCACACTTATAATATTCCACTGCTGACATTAGCGACGTCATATTTTTGGTCAAATTCGGAAACACCTGGATGTAATCAGGGCAGTCTTGAGTGACGTCACGTAGTACTTGAAATCGCAGAGGCCACTGAAGTCAGCACGCACTAATTTTGAACCGTTTTTGGCCAGAAAGCTGCAAATTTACCTCGTTTGCTCTAAAACAGGGGTGTCAAACTCAATTTGGTCCGGGGGCCGTATCCAACCGACTTTGATCCCAAAGGGGCCGGATTAGAAAACTCATGTCATATAAACCCCAAAAATACCAATAAGTTCAAATATTTGTGCAGAGAAACACAAATCTATTACAGAAATCTTTCTAAATTGATGAATTCTTTCTTTTACAAAATATTATAATATTATGAACAACCTGAAACTTTAAGAAAAATACAATTTCAACACAATGTTTTAACATGAACTTGTTTGCAAATATGAATAAGTCAGTTTCTTTGGAAAATCCTGCACTCGGCTCCACTTTTCTAATTTCTGACATTTTGCTGATGAGGGTGTTTATTTATTTATTTATTTATTTATTTGAGACAGGGACAGCGCACAATTTTGTGATGCATTGTACATCAGGTTGTAGCATCACCTGTCGTCCCTGGACAGGTTCATTGATTGAATGTATTTAACTGACCTTGACTATCAACTGTTCTGGAGACCTGGAGCATGTTTTGGGTTGATGGGGGAAACCGGAGCACCCGGAGGAAACCCATCCAGACCCGGGGAGAAACATGCAAACTCCACACAGAAAGGCCCGGGGATCGAACCCAGAACCTTCTTGCTGTGAGGCATGAGTGCTAAGCCAACAGTCAAAACGATCGTCCTTTAAGAGCGTTTGGAAAGAGACAAGTCTTCATTTGTGCTGCTCTGGTGGGAGGGGCCACGTACAGAGACGCTGGAGACGCTGCTGTGATAAACACCACAGAAAATTAACAAGATTTTAATAGAAAATATAATTAAAATATTTTTGTAGAAAATCAGACGAGGGCCAGATTAAAGGTCTTGGAGGGCCGGATCTGGCCCCCGGGCCGTATGTTTGACACCTGTGCTCTAAAATAATCCAAAAAATAACAGTGGAGTTATTTATCCGAGTATTCTGGATATTTAGACTGGTTAAACATGGATCAACTTTACTAACTTAAAGCTTTTTAAGAGGTTTTTGGCAAGAAAAAAGAAGACGTACATTTAGATAAGAACATGAGACTGTGGAGCTCTGTCAGAACTTCAGTAAAATTTGTTTTTTAACAGCTGAAAATTACAACACAGTGTCACAGAGTCATTATAAGTATAGAATATTATTTCTTAAAAAGCCTTGGTTGGAGTTTGAGTCATTTTGGGAAAGCTGCAGCTCCTACAGTTTTTGTTACTTGAGTTTTGAGAAATCAGGATACTGCGTCTACAGACCTGAGTCCTGTGGGTTTTAACGTTCTGGAATTTTACGGGTGGGTTTGCGGGTGGGTGGTGATTCAGGTGAATCAAATGAACGACGAACGGGAGAAAAATATTTGACGAGTGTCCAGGGCGTCCGTTGTCCTGGAAACAAGTGACATTTCCCGGGCTTTTCTCGAAACAATGGACCAGGCAGAGAGAGACTTAAGTGTATTTTTATATAAAACCATCAGCAGAGGAGATCAGCTTTGGTGGCTGCGCTCCTGGTTTAGACCTGGTTTAAACCTGTTTAGTCCTGGTCCAGTCCTGGTCCAGTCCTGGTCCAGTCCTGGTGTAGTCCTGGTGTAGTCCTGGTCCAGTCCTGGTCCAGTCCTGGTGTAGTCCTGGTGTAGTCCTGGTCCAGTCCTGGTGTAGTCCTGGTTTAGACCAGATTTAGTCCTGGTTTAGACCTGCTTTAGACCTGGTCCAGTCCTGGTTTAGACCCGGTCCAGTCCTGGTTTCGTCCTGGTTTAGACTTGGTCCAGTCCTGGTTTAGTCCTGGTTTAGATCAGGTTTAGTCCTGGTTTAGACCTGCTTTAGACCTGGTCCAGTCCTGGTTTAGACCCGGTCCAGTCCTGGTTTAGACCTGGTCCAGTCCTGATTTCGTCCTGGTTTAGACCTGGTCCAGTCCTGGTTTAGTCCTGGCGATCGGTTCAGCGGTTGCGGCGTGTATATATTTATGGTAAAGACACTGGTTTAGTCCTGATTTAGACCTGGTTCAGTCCTGGTTTAGACTGGGTTAAGTCCTGGTTTAGTCCTGGTTCAGTCCCAATCCAGTCCTGGTGTAGTACTGGCAATTGGCTCTGTGGTTGCGGCATGTATATATTTATAATCCGCTAGTGAGACGGCATAGGTTCAGTCCTGGTTTAGTCCTGGTTTAGTCTTGGTTTAGTCCTGGTTTAGTCCTGGTTTAGTTCTGGTTCAGTCCTGGTTTAGTCCTGGTTTAGTCCTGGTTTAGTCCTGAACTACTGGGCTGTCGGACTAACGGGCTGACCCTGATTTATCACGGGCGGGTAACGGGTGGAATGTTAACGGTCCGGGCGGGTGCGGGTCTCAAAAAACTGACCCGTGCGGGACTCTGGTACAGGCCACAGTGTCCTGGAGACTCCCTGAAAAACCCAGCGAGAGTCTCCTGGTTTCTCATCACCGGGATTTTGCTTTATCCAGATTACTGCGACCAGGACACCGCGTCTACATGGACACACACAAAACCAAGATTCTCCAAAAACCCGATCAGAACCGGGACACTGCAGCGTACGTCTACGCTCTCAACGTGAGTAAAACTACAGACGAAATGTCAAACACAAATCTCTAAATCCTATTTTTTGTCCCTTTCTCTTACCGTAAGTCACTCTGTTGCATGTCTACGTTCTGCAGTGAAGAAGAGGAGATGGAGAGGCTGAAGAGGCTGTTTATTTTGCTGCTGTGCCCCCCCCCCCCCTCCCGCTCCCCTCCGCTCTCCGCTCCTTTGATCGAGTCCGCGCGCTGAAACCCGAGTCCGCTCACACGCTCACGTTGGCCACGGCTCAGAATGCGCCACTGTTGCCGTTGGCGACATAATATTTTCGGGGGAAGAGCCGGGAGGAGCGGGCGTTTATCATCGGGAATTATGGTCGGAAAGAGAGGGACTATTTTCTTCGAGCGCTATTATCACCTCAGCAGTCATCGCTCTCCGCTCCTTCTGCAGAACAATCGTGTAAAACAGACTCCAGACTTTTCCGGAACTGTTTTTTTTTTAGAATTCTGGATTTGGCTTGCGAGAAATTTAAAGAGATGCACGGTGTCGCTTTTCGGTTGGTTGGGCGTCCCTCACCTGTTTGTTTCTATGGTTACATCATTGCTCTGCCTGGAATGTTCCACAGTATGACTTTAAACAGCTCTACCTTATATTTACTCAATTACAGCCAATTCTCCATAAATATACAAAAGCATGAAACAAAACTGCACAGTACAACTTGACAGACCAAATGCGATATGCAGTATTTTCATTAGCGGGATGCACTCTCGGACTTGTCTCGGTCTTGAAGGAGCATGGACTCGGTCTTGTTTTGGTCTTAAAGGTGTTTGGACTCGGTCTTGTCTCGGTCTTGAAGGCCCTTGGACTTGGTCTTGTTTTGGTCTCGAAGGCGCTTGGACTTGGACTTGTCTCGGTCTTGTCTCGGTCTTGAAGGCGCTTGGACTCCGTCTTGTCTCCGTTTTGTCTCCGTCTTGTCTCCGTCTTGAAGGCGCTTGGACTCGGTCTTGTCTCGGTCTTGAAGGAGTTTGGACTCGGTCTTGTCTCGGTCTTGAAGGAGTTTGGACTCGGTCTTGTCTCGGTCTTGAAGGAGTTTGGACTCGGTCTTGTCTCGGTCTTGAAGGCGCTTGGACTCCGTCTTGTCTCCGTCTTGTCTCCGTCTTGAAGGCGCTTGGACTCGGTCTTGAAGGAGCTTTTGGACGGTCTTGAAGGAGGCTTGGACTTGGTCTTGAAGGAGCTTGGACTCGGTCTTGAAGGAGCTTGGACTCGGTCTTGAAGGCGCTTGGACTCCGTCTTGTCTCCGTCTTGAAGGAGCTTGGACTCGGTCTTGTCTCGGTTTTGAAGGCGCTTGGACTCTGTCTTGTCTCGGTCTTGAAGGAGCTTGGACTCGGTCTTGTCTCGGTCTTGAAGGCGTTTGGACTCGGTCTTGTCTCGGTCTTGAAGGCGCTTGGACTCGGTCTTGAAGGAGCTTGGACTCGGTCTTGTCTCAGTCTTGAAGGAGCTTGGACTCGGTCTTGTCTCGGTCTTGAAGGAGTTTGGACTCGGTCTTGTCTCGGTCTTGAAGGAGCTTGGACTCGGTCTTGTCTCGGTCTTGAAGGAGTTTGGACTCGGTCTTGTCTCGGTCTTGAAGGAGTTTGGACTCGGTCTTGTCTCGGTCTTGAAGGAGTTTGGACTCGGTCTTGTCTCGGTCTTGAAGGCGCTTGGACTCGGTCTTGAAGGCGCTTGGACTTGGTCTTGAAGGAGCTTGGACTCGGTCTTGAAGGAGCTTGGACTCGGTCTTGAAAGGCGGCTTGGACTCCGTCTTGTCTCCGTCTTGTCTCCGTTGAAGGAGCTTGGACTCGGTCTTGTCTCGGTTTTGAAGGCGCTTGGACTCTGTCTTGTCTCGGTCTTGAAGGAGCTTGGACTCGGTCTTGTCTCGGTCTTGAAAGGCGTTTGGACTCGGTCTGTCTCGGTCTTGAATCTTGGACTCGGTCTTGAAGGAGCTTGGTCTCGGTCTGAAGGAGCTTGGACTCGGTCTTGAAGGAGCTCGTCTTGAAGGAGCTTGGACTCGGTCTTGTCGGTCTTGAAGGAGCTTGGACTCGGTCTTGAAGGCGCTTGGACTCCGTCTTGTCTCGTCTTGTCTCCGTCTTGAAGGAGCTTGGACTCGGTCTTGTCTCGGTTTTGAAGGCGCTTGGACTCTGTCTTGTCTGGTCTTGAAGGAGCTTGGACTCGGTCTTGTCTCGGTCTTGAAGGGTGCTTGGACTCGGTCTTGTCTCGGTCTTGAAGGCTTGGACTTGTCTTGGACTCGGTCTTGAAGGAGCTTGGACTCGGTCTTGTCTCAGTCTTGAAGGCACTTGGACTCGGTCTTGTCTCGGTCTTGAAGGCGTTTGGACTCGGTCTTGTCTCGGTCTCGTCTTGAAGGAGTTTGGACTCGGTCTTGGTCTCGGTCTTGAAGGAGTTTGGACTCGGTCTTGTCTCGGTCTTGAAGGAGTCTTGGACTCGGTCTTGTCTCGGTCTTGAAGGAGCTTGGACTCGGTCTTGTCTCGGTCTTGAAGGCGCTTGGACTCGGTCTTGAAGGAGCTTGGACTCGGTCTTGAAGGAGCTTGGACTTGGTCTTGAAGGAGCTTGGACTCGGTCTTGAAGGAGCTTGGACTCGGTCTTGAAGGCGCTTGGACTCCGTCTTGTCTCCGTCTTGTCTCCGTCTTGAAGGAGCTTGGACTCGGTCTTGTCTCGGTTTTGAAGGCGCTTGGACTCGGTCTTGTCTCGGTCTTGAAGGAGCTTGGACTCGGTCTTGTCTCGGTCTTGAAGGCGTTTTGGACTCGGTCTTGTCTCGGTCTTGAAGGCGTTTGGACTCGGTCTTGAAGGAGCTTGGACTCGGTCTTGAAGGAGCTTGGACTCGGTCTTGAAGGAGCTTGGACTTGGTCTTGAAGGAGCTTGGACTCGGTCCTTGAAGGAGCTTTGGACTCGGTCTTGAAGGCGCTTGGACTCCGTCTTGTCTCCGTCTTGTCTCCGTCTTGAAGGAGCTTGGACTCGGTCTTGTCTCGGTTTTGAAGGCGCTTGGACTCTGTCTTGTCTCGGTCTTGAAGGAGCTTGGACTCGGTCTTGTCTCGGTCTTGAAGGCGTTTGGACTCGGTCTTGTCTCGGTCTTGAAGGCGTTTGGACTCGGTCTTGAAGGAGCTTGGACTCGGTCTTGTCTCAGTCTTGAAGGCACTTGGACTCGGTCTTGTCTCGGTCTTGAAGGCGCTTGGACTCGGTCTTGTCTCGGTCTTGAAGGAGCTTGGACTCGGTCTTGTCTCGGTCTTGAAGGCGCTTGGACTCGGTCTTGTCTCGGTCTTGAAGCGCTTTTGGACTCGGTCTTGTCTCGGTCTTGAAGGCGCTTGGACTCGTCTTGTCTCGGTCTGAAGGCACTTGGATCTCGGTCTTGTCTCGGTCTTGAAGGCGCTTGGACTCGGTCTTGTCTCGGTCTTGAAGGCTTGACTGGTTCGGTCTTGATCTTGGCTCGGTCTTGTCTCGGTCTTGAAGGCGCTTGGACTCGGTCTTGTCTCGGTCTTGAAGGCTTGGACTCGGTCTTGTCTCGGTCTTGAAGGAGTTTGGACTCGTCTTGTCTCGGTCTTGAAGGAGTTTGGACTCGGTCTTGTCTCGGTCTTGAAGGACTTGGACTCGGTCTTGTCTCGGTCTTGAAGGCGCTTGGACTCCGTCTTGTCTCCGTCTTGTCTCTGTTTGAAGGCGCTTGGACTCGTTCTTGTCTCTTGAAGGCGCTTGGACTCGGTCTTGTCTCGGTCTTGAAAGGTGCTTGGACTCAGTCTTGTCTCGGTCTTGAAGGCGCTTGGACTCGGTCTTGTCTCGGTCTTGAAGGCGCTTGGACTCCGTCTTGTCTCGGTCTTGAAGGCGCTTGGACTCGGTCTTGTCTCGGTCTTGAAGGCGTTTGGACTCGGTCGGTTCGGCCTTGAAGGGTTGGACTCGGTCTTGAAGAGCTTGGACTCGGTCTTGTCTTCGGTCTTGAAGGCGCTTGGACTCGGTCTTTGGCGGGCGGTCTTGGCGCTTGAAGGTCGCTTGGACTCGGTCTTGAAGGCTTGGACTCGGTCTTGTCTCGGTCTTGAAGGCGCTTGTCTCGGTCTTGAAGGCGCTTGGACTCGGTCTTGTCTCGGTCTTGAAGGCACTTGGACTCGGTCTTGTCTCAGTCTTGAAGGCACTTGGACTTCGGTCTTTGTCTCGGTCTTGAAGGCGCTTGGACTCGTCTTGTCTCAGTCTTGAAGGCGCTTGGACTCGGTCTTGTCTCGGTCTTGAAGGGTTTGAGGCGCTTGGACTCGGTCTTGTCTCGGTCTTGAAGGAGTTTGGACTCGGTCTTGTCTTCTTGAAGGCGTTTGGACTCGGTCTTGAAGGAGCTTGGACTCGGTCTTGTCTTGGTCTTGAAGGCGCTTGGACTCGGTCTTGAAGGAGCTTGGACTCGGTCTTGAAGGACTTGGACTCGTCTTGTCTCGGTCTTGAAGGAGCTTGGACTCGGTCTTGAAGGTCTTGGACTCGGTCTTGTCTCGGTCTTGAACTCGGTCTTGGACTCGGTCTTGAAGGCGCTTGGACTCGGTCTTGTCTCGGTCTTGGAAGGACTTGGACTCGGTCTTGTCTCGGTCTTGAAGGCGCTTGGACTCGGTCTTGTCTCGGTCTTGAAGGAGCTTGGACTCGGTCTTGTCTCGGTCTTGAAGGCGCTTGGACTCGGTCTTGTCTCGGTCTTGAAGGAGCTTGGACTCGGTCTTGTCTCGGTCTTGAAGGCACTTGGACTCGGTCGTCTTGAAGGCTTGACTCTGTCTTTCTCGTCTTGAAAGGAGCTTGGACTCGGTCTTGTCTCGGTCTTGAAGGAGCTTGGACTCGGTCTTGTCTCGGTCTTGAAGGAGCTTGGACTCGGTCTTGTTCGGTCTTGAAGGAGCTTGGACTCGGTCTTGTCTCGGTCTTGAGGAGCTTGGACTCGGTCTTGTCTCAGTCTTGAAGGCACTTGGACTCGGTCTTGTCTCAGTCTTGAAGGCGCTTGGACTCGGTCTTGTTCTCGGTCTTGAAGGCGCTTGGACTCGGTCTTGTCTCGGTCTTGAAGGCGCTTTGGACTCGGTCTTGTCTCCGTCTTGAAGGAGTTTGGACTCGTCTTGTCTTGGTCTTGAAGGCGTTTGGACTCGGTCTTGAAGGCGCTTGGACTCGGTCTTGTCTCCGTCTCGAGGTCTGACATTTGACGAGTAATAAAATGGAGATAGATTTATAAAAACATTGATATATTTGTGCCAAAATAACTGTAAAATACAAATAAATATCAAAAATTAAAGTCTCGATTTGGTCTCGACAGGCCGTGGTCTCTGTCTTCTCTCGTCTTGGTCTCTAAAAGTCCCCTCAGAGGTCTTGGTCTTGCCTGGTCTCGGGACCCTGAGGTCTCACACAGGTCTTGGTCCCGGTTAGTGCCGTCTTGACTACAACACTAGTTAATATCCCATAAAAGCCTAATACCTCCTCTTTAAGATAAAATTCACTTTACTTGCCCCACAATGGGTAAATTCCAGTGTTGCAATGCAGAGTTCAGGCAGAAGAATACATTTGTGGGAGTAAGTTCAAATATGTACCATATATTGTAGAAAAGTTACGTGTTTTCAGTGTTTCATAATAAATATGGCAGAACGGTGCTGAACCAACGCAAAGGATCATGGTCGATGTAGTTTCTTGTTTTGTTTTCATGCTAATTACAATACATTTTAAAACCATTTGCATATATAATTCTGTACCTTTGATATTTTTGAACCCAAATCTGTCTCTGTTGATTCTTTGCAGCTGATATCAAGATTCCCCTGGGGCATGACGCTAACCGATGCACTGTTCTGTCTGAAGTTCAGTTCGACTTCAATCTGAGCTTTGTTTTACCATAATCTGACCATAAAGAACTGATTTAGCTTAGTGCCATCAGAATTTCAAAATAAAAAACTGGGTCATCCCCGTCTTTTTTGGTGGTTGGTAATAATAAAATTGGGAAACGAGTTCGTAATTAAGGAAAACTGTTCTGCACTCAGCTCATTCATGTCTAACAAGACTCAGTATAGTCACATTTTCTTTGTGTTTTGGTCATTTTTAAGCAGTTTTTCTGTATTTTATCTAAACTAATGACAGTTTATGTCTCTCTTTAGAACCAAATTGGTCAAAAACAGAGGACATCTGGGAAATTTCTTGTATAAATCTGGGACAAATCAAAACTGGGACTGTCCCGGGTAAATAGGGACGTCTGGTCACTCTAGTTTAGCTGGAACTACGAGAGGTGAGTCCATCTCAAAAATAAAACTACAGTACAGTTTTTCAGTTAGTCACCTTCATGTTTTTGTAGAAAATCAAACTCCTGAACGTTCGTATTGATCACAGGCTCCTGAAAATGCCCTCTTTAAATCCATTTTGTATTTTATCTTGCGTTTTCAGACCATCTACCACCTAAGTTCTTCGACAATGTTTCCACGGTAACTGCTGGACATTCCACCATTAGAGATACTGTACACGTAGAACTCCCCCAGCGTGACGTCACAGCAAAGCATCCGCTGTATCCGCACCTCGAGTTCACGGCCAGGTCCCGCCTCGAAGCGAGCGTTTGAGGTTGCGGGTTAGATTCCGCACTTGAACCGTTGGCCCCGAGTGTGGAGCCTGTGAGCGGCTTTTCTCTGAGGACAGGGACAGAAACCTTAGCCCGGACCATTCAGTTGTTCCCTACGTGAATTTAGTGCATGCAGATACAAGAGAGGGCTGTGATTGGTCGATCTAGACAGAGGAGAGGGCTCTGATTGGTCGATTGGGTCTTTATCCCAACAGGCAGGTGCTCGGGGAAACCTGGGCTGGAGATAAGATGGTTTCCTGTCTTTGGTCGCAGATCAACACGATCTCTGTCACTTCAAATATGACACAAAATACACCTTAAAATGAAAAGTTGGATTTAAAGGTGCACTATGTAACTTTTCTATTGTTTTTCCTATTGCAAACGGGTCCGGTCAAGTGGTAACGGAGGGAAACGGGCAGATTTTTTACATTCAAATGTCTCTTATTCAGAAACTAGAGGGACTATTGAAATAAGTAAAGTATCAGAATGTAGGAAAGAGTTACACTCCAACAGGGTCAAGTTAAACCTGTGATATTCTTTCAAGTTGTTGACAAAAAATTTTAAAACTCATGTCGGTAACGGAGGGAATGAAATATGCAGCACTTTTTGGGCAATAAATCCAAACAGTGATAACTCTTGGTTCTCACTTACATATCCTTAACAAACTGGTTTGAATATTTGCTTCATATAGTTTTCTACCATATGGTACAAGATTAGGTTGAAAAACCTCTTACTTTTTGACTCATGAGATTTTTTATTAAGAAAGGTCATGGTAACGGAGGGAAAAGTAACGGAGGGAAAATTGTTCAAACAAGTAGAAGGTGCAGGATTTTACATAATTTGTCGCTTTTTTCTTCTGAATACTTTAATATTACTTCAAAATGAAAGGAAACTATTTCTATAAAATATGTCAGTCCTTCCAAGCAAATTTTTATCATTTTAAATACATAAAAAAAAAAAAAAAATCATGTCCCTTCATCAACAGTTCAAAGATGGAATAACACAAGATATGATGAAATACATCCATTTATTTACATGATTTTCAGGTCTTTGAAATTTGGGAAATAATTTTTGTTCCATGTTTCATACATGGTCTGTTTAAAATCGTATGGAACTTTAGAACCAAAAATGGTACAGAAAAAAGGTCAACAGTTTCATAAACTAGAGTACATATGTATCTGTTCAATACATTTTTATATCAGATGCATTAACTTGAATTTTTGGCCTTGTTGTTTACTTCTGCTTGACTGGGACCAAATGGTAAAAGGTCACATTTTTATATCACACTTTTCCAACTTAAAGGCACTCAAAGCTCTTTATGACAAGGAAACCAGTATACGCAGACACATGGGGCGAGGTGGGTTAAGTGTCCTGCCCAACCAGTGATGTTTATATCGAGTCCAGGATTCGAACCGTCAACCTTCGGATCAGTGGATAAACGTTCCACCAGCTGAGCTACTGTCGCCCAGTTGTCCTATTCTATAAATCTAAATGATTCAGTTACAGTTTCAGATGAGTTATTGCTAAAAAAAAAAAATATCCTGTGACATAATGCATTCTAACTGTGAACGGACTCTCCTCTCCGCAGATCGGACCTGTAACATGGCTCAGTGGTGTCACCTGTTTTTTTTTTTTCCGTGATATCCTGTGTGTTGAATTATCCTTGCGCAGAAAGATGGAGTCTCGCGATATTTGTGGGTTCGCAAACTCACGAGAATCCATCTTGGCTCCCACTGCTGCGACAGGGCCCGACAGGTGCGACAGGGCCCGACAGGTGCGACAGGGCCCGACAGGTGCGACAGGGCCCGACAGGTGGAGGGTGACCAATCACGTCGCAGCAGTAAGGGTTGTACAGAAGCCAAAAGTGAAGCGCCCAAACAAACCAAAACTAACACAGCGACGCAGACGGACGTGTTTCATTTGATTTGAGTGAAAATACAGATTATTTAATTTGAGAAGTTTGTGTTTTTCTCTCAACTGAATGTAACAAAAGTGACTGAAAGTATCTGACTTACCTGTTTATGTCCACTCCAAATTTTATGATGTGCTTGTGATTCCCATTTTACAGCTGTCAATCATTATAGAGCACAGGTGTCAAACATAAGGCCCGGGGGCCAGATCCGGCCCTCCAAGACCTTTAATGTGGCCCTTGGGTGATTTTCTACTAAAATATTTTAATTATATTTTCTATTAAAATATTGTTAATTTTCTGCGGTGTTTATCACAGCAGCGTCTCCAGCGTCTCTGTACGTGGCCCCTCCCACCAGAGCAGCACAAATGAAGACTTGTCTCTTTCCAAACGCTCTTAAAGGACGATCGTTTTGACTGTTGACCGTGACACCCTCATCAGAAAAATGTCCAACATGAGAAAAGTGGAGCCGAGTGCAGGATTTTACAAGAAAAAATTGACTTATTCCTGTTTGCATACAAGTTCATGTTAAAACACTGTGTTGAAATTGAATTTTTCTCAAAGTTTCAGGTTGTTCATAATATTATAATATTATAATAAGAAAAGAGTTCATCAATTAAAAAAGATTTCTGTAATAGATTTGTGTTTCTCTGCACAAATATTTGAACTTATTGTTATTTTTGGGGTTTATATGACATGAGTTTTCTGATCCGGCCCCTTTGGATCAAAGTCGGTTGGATACGGCCCCCGGACCAAAATGAGTTCGAACACAAAACTACAAATTACAGCCGTTTTAAAACAGTCTTATCAGAATTGCTTTAAAGGAACCGTAAGAATTCCCTAAATTGTGTCTCCAGACATGAGGCAAACGTGGAGATGTTATTGCTGTGTCTGGAATGTTTCAAAATATGGCATAAAACCTTTCTATCTCCATGGAGACCAAACTAGACCAAGTTACAGGTCAAATCTGTGGAAAGGCGACCCCGCTCACAGTCACAATGTTGTTTTTCTTGATATTTTTGAGCTGTAAAACCACCTGTAATTGAATAAATGTAAAGTAGAGCTGTTTAAAGTCACACTGTGGAACATTCCAGGCGGAGCAATGACATATCCCAGTTATACTGAGTTTTTCCAGATGCTTTATTTTTATTTTTTTACCTGTGATAGTGCAGACTCGATACAGCTCCTTTAATCTCCGAGTCTAGATCTTTTTTTGTTTAAACGCACACAGTCGTACTCGGTGTTTAGCCTGGGTTGGAGCACACTAACGTCTGTCTGAACGGCCCGTCCTCTCCCGTTACCGTCATGATTTACTGCCACACACCTCCAGGGGGCGCTCATTAAATCTTAAAGTGACTCAAATAAAGCTGAGCGTGTCTGCGGGCGTCACTAAACTCATGTTCAGTTTTTTTATTGTTGTGGTTTCTTCTCCTCCTCTCTTCTCATCCACTCCTCCTTTTCTTTCTCATTCTACGTTGGCTCCATATTTTTCTAAATCCAGAGTTTAAATCAGGACTAAACGAGAACTAATTAAGGATCAGACTGGACTTGGACCAAAGCAGAACTCAGCCAGGACTAATATAGACCGAAAACACCAGGGTAAAGGACTAAATCAGAGCCTCTATGGGTTTAAATGGAAGCAAACCAGATCCAAACCAAGTCTAGACTGGGATAAACCAGGACTAAACCAGGACCATGCTGATGGGTCTAATCCAAAGGACCTCCATGTTTCAAAAAAACCCCAAAAACCTGGAACTGAACCTGGACTAAATTAAAGTCTATATACGACAGTAAAAGCAGGACTTCCTTGGGGTTAAACCTAGTCTAAACCAGGTCTAAACTTAGTCTAAACCAGGTCTAACCCAGGTCTAAACCAGGTCTAAACTTAGTCTAAACCAGGTCTAACCCAGGTCTAAACCAGGTCTAAACTTAGTCTAAACCAGATCTAAACTAGGTCTAAACCAGGTCTAAACTTAGTCTAAACCAGGTCTAAACTAGGTCTAAACCAGGTCTAAACTTAGTCTAAACCAGGTCTAAACTTAGTCTAAACCAGGTCTAAACCAGGTCTAAACTTAGTCTAAACTTAGTCTAAACCAGGTCTAAACCAGGTCTAAACTTAGTCTAAAAAGTCTAAACTAGGTCTAAACCAGGTCTAAACTTAGTCTAAACCAGGTCTAACCAGGTCTAAACCAGTCAAACTTAGTCTAAACCAGTCTAAACTAGTCTAAACCAGGTCTAAACTTAGTCTAAACCAGGTCTAACCCAGGTCTAAACCAGGTCTAAACTTAGTCTAAACCAGGTCTAACCCAGGTCTAAACCAGGTCTAAACTTAGTCTAAACCAGATCTAAACTAGGTCTAAACCAGGTCTAAACTTAGTCTAAACCAGGTCTAACCCAGGTCTAAACCAGGTCTAAACTTAGTCTAAACCAGGTCTAACCCAGGTCTAAACCAGGTCTAAACTTAGTCTAAACCAGATCTAAACTAGGTCTAAACCAGGTCTAAACTTAGTCTAAACCAGGCCTAAACTTAGTCTAAACCAGGTCTAAACTTAGTCTAAACCAGGTCTAAACCAGGTCTAAACTTAGTCTAAACTTAGTCTAAACTTAGTCTAAACCAGGTCTAAACTTAGTCTAAACCAGGTCTAAACTAGGTCTAAACCAGGTCTAAACTTAGTCTAAACCAGGTCTAAACTAGGTCTAAACCAGGCCTAAACTTAGTCTAAACCAGGTCTAAACTTAGTCTAAACCAGGTCTAAACTTAGTCTAAACTTAGTCTAAACCAGGTCTAACCGAGGTCTAAACCAGGTCTAAACTTAGTCTAAACTTAGTCTAAACCAGGTCTAAACTTAGTCTAAACCAGGTCTAAACCAGGATTACATCAGGTTCAAACCAGGACCATACCAGGTGAGTCTAAGACAAAGGAGAAGAACCAACATGATGGATCTTCATCATTTAAAAAGTCCCTCAGAACTGAACCAGGACTATGTAGACTAAACCAGGACCATAAACTATTTACCAGGGAAAAAGAAGAAGTAATAAACCAGAATTTACATGGGTTTAAATTGTTCAAATGTAGCATAAACTAAGACTAAACCAGGTCTGATCCAGAACTAAACCAGGACCATTCCAGGTGGTTGTAATCCGTAGAAATACCATCACGTCTGACCTCTGTAATTTAAAAGGTTCCTTGGAACTGAACCAGGACTATGCGGACTAAACCAGAACCAATGAGTAAAAGGACTAAATCAGAATTTCTATGAGTTTAAATAGACTACACCAGGTCCAAACCTAGTCCAAACCTAGTCTACTAGTCTAAACCAGGACTAAACCAGTGTCTATGCGTAAAAGGACTAAAAGTGAACTTCTATGAGTTTAAATAGACGATATCAGGTCCAAATCTTGTCTAAACCAGAACTAAAACAGGATTTACGAGTAAAAGGTCTAAAACTGAATTTCTATAAATAGACTATCAGGTCCAAACCTAGTCTAAACTGGGTCTAAATCAGGACTAAACCAGTTCTAAACCAGGACCTATGAGTCAAAGGACTAAAACTGAATTTCTATGAGTTTAAATTGACTATATCAGTTCCAAACCTAGTCTAAACCAGGACTAAACCAAGACCTATGAATAAAAGAACTAAAACAAAATTTCTATGAGTTTAAATGGACAATTTCTGATCCAAACCAGGTCTAAACCAGGACTAAATCATGTGTAAACCAGGACCTATGAGTAAAAGGACTAAACCAGAATTTCTATTTGTTTAAATAAACTATATCCAGTCCAAACCTTGTCTAAACCAGGTCTACACCAGGACTAAACTAGTACTACGAGTAAAAGTTTCTATGGGTTTTAATAGACTATACCTGATCCAAACCAGGACTAAACCAGAACTAAACCAGGACTAAACCAGGACTAAACCGGGACCTATGAGTAAAAGCACTAAAACGGGATTTCTATGGGTTTAAATAGACGATATTAGGTCCAAATCTTGCCTAAACCAGGTCTAAACCAGGTCTAAACCACTTGTAAACTATGAGTAAAAGAACTAAACCAGAATTTATATTTGTTTGAACAGACTATATCCGGTCCAAACCTTGTCTAAACTAGAACTAAAACAGGATGTATGAGTAAAAGCTCTAAAACTGAATTTCTATGGGTTTAAATAGACGATACCAGGTACAAACTTTGGTCTAAATCAGGACTAAACAAGAACCTATGAGTAAAAGGACAAAATCAGAATTTCTGTGAATTTAAATAAACTAAACCAGGTCTAAACCAGGACTAAACCAGGACTAAACCAGGCCCACGCCAGGTGAATCTAAACCAGGTCTAATACATGACACAATGGATGTCAGAAAGCCTCCAGATACTTGTGTCCTCTCCTCTCATCCCTCCCTCCTCTTCCTCCTCTTCCTCCTCCTCCGCATCTCTCCCTCCGCGCGCGCGCACCGATCGGACTAATTATCATTCTTACATCATTAAGGTTTATTTTGGAAAGCTGACGCGCGCGCCTGTGAGGAGAGCAGAGGGAGGGGAGGGGAGAGGAGAGGAGGGAGGCGCGCGGGGGGTTATGTCACTCACTTTTACGCGAGACGAACGAGCCGATTCTGAACGAGGAAACATACATCGGCCAAATTTCACGCAAACGCTTTTACGCAACGTCTCTTCAAAACATAATGACCAAAACCAGAGCGTAAACCTTTGTACTTCTGCATTTTACTCGAGTAGAGTTATAAAAAAAAAAGCCCATTTGAGAGAAGTACTCGAGTAGTCCTGAGTAGCGTCACGATTACGCATTTGAACCATTTTACGCACGAGATTTAGGCCTAATCACGTGACATAAAACAAGCAAATTACACATATTAAGTCTCAAATATGCCTAAAAATATCGTATTATGCAAATGGAACTAATTGCCCTAATTAATTATGCAAATTTATGGCAGATCATCGCTTTTTAGTATGTATGATCACGATACATACGACTTATCTTTTTATTTATTTATTTTTATTTTTTTTCACTTAAGACTTAAAAATATGTGTTATAAGGTTCGACTATGATTGTATACTAAGTAAGAGTACTGTTACTTCTAAATATTATAACCCATTTTGAAGTATTAGTATCATAAAACTCGCTAAATCCATCGTTCGTGCGTGCGTCATGTGCGTAATTGCTCCATATTATCACCAGGCCCCGTGTGTGGAGACGCCGCGCGGAGCCAGAGACAAGAAGGCGCATGCTCCGTGGAGAACTGAGAGGAAACCCTTCAGCAAAAACGATAAATAGATAATGGAGAGATAATGGCGCTGCGTTTTTGGAGACGTGGAACGCGTGCGCAACTGTTTGGTTTTACGCACGGGGGTGACACGGCTTTGCGTCGCTCTCCTCCCGGGTATGTTTTGTTGACAATTAAAACCGGCGCGGAGAGGAGACATGAGGATGCGTCTCTGCTCTTCCGTAGTGTCACTTTTAGTCGTATTAATATTGAATTATATTTTATTTGAAACGAGGTTGGCTGGTGGTGTTTGGAGACAGCGGATAAGGCCACAGCGCGTAACTGGAGACGGTATAAATGGAAATGATTGACAGCGTGACACTTCGGGGTGAAATATTATACGTAAGCAGCTAGAGTTATTCTTTTGGGGTAATTAACGTATCTTGTAAACTAAACACGCTCACTGTGTCGTATTGTATTCGAAATGTCTTCCGAAGAATGATTAATGGTTGTCTAGTCTTTTCACTGTATTCATTCTACCCTTCTTATTAATAGCTATAGTTATTAATATATTTTTTTGTATTTGTAAAAAATTTATAAAAATTGTTAAACATAATGACAATATTTTGGATTTTTTTTTTGAATTTTTAAAAATGTACAGTTGATTTTTTTTCCTAATTTTTTCTTTCTTTTTTTTCAAATTTTATTTAATGTGACTTGGACAAAATGGCAAGTTTATCCAAAATGATTGTTCTAAAAAATGTCTAATAAAACGTAATCAAATCTACATATTTTTTAAACATTTTTTGTATTTTTATGAGATTTAATTAATGTAAAATTCATCAGGTTTAATTATGACAAATGATTTATGACGAACTACTGGTCACGTGTGCGCAATTCCGTAGACGAAAAATGTCAGCGTTTCCTTATTGATTAACGTTGTTTTATTATTTGTACGTGTAATTTACGTGATATCTCTGCTCCGGATGTCACGTGGAGCTCGCGAGGCCCTCAGGTAAATTCCGCAGTCTTTAGAAAAACCTGCCCTTTGTGTCGCCATCTTTTATCTCGTGCGCAAAAGGCATTCTTCGGCACAAAAAAACCGGTCTCGGAACAAAAATGCCCTCTCCTCTCCCTCTCCTCTTCCTCTCCACTCCCTGCGCCGTGCACTGGCCACACTCTCCGCGCCATAAATCACGCGACCTGACATCCGAAAAATCTTCTAATACTAAAACGTCCTATGCCTCCGTGCGTCATGGATAAAAACGTACGCGCGTAAAACCTTAACGTGCGTAAAGTGGCACCTTTTCACGTTTTTCTAATCCTGACTTGGTTTGATTGGATTTTACCTGTGGTCAATATTTATATTTAATAGTTTCACATCAGTTAGTAAGTGGTTTGTGTAAAAAAGTCGATTAAATAAAAAATATATATACAAAACACTAAACGTCACCAAATTCTACCCAAAACGCAGACAAGTTACGCACAAAGAATGCACCTTTCTGACAGTTTAAACCTTAAATTAACAAAATAAAGGTGTTGTATCTTATTTTTATTAGTCCAATCATAACTATTGTGTAATTTAGACATGTTTTGGCCCTCGTTAGTGTTACGGTTGCTAGGTAACAGTTACGCAATTACCTCCAGTAGAACATTTGTCATACGTGTCACTCGTGTAGAACCAGGACGTAAAATGATAAACTTTTGAGTTAAATCTTAAATAAAATCACGTTAACTGCGTTTTTTGTTGTTGTTGTTGAATCTAAAATGGCATAAATACGGGCTGAAACTGAAGCTGTCCATGTCGGTTAGGCCTGTCTCTATACGTGGTTGCATTTCTTAAATTAAACTCCCATGCGCCCTCTTCTCCTCTCCGGGACTCGTTGGCATTGTGCTCGTTTTGGAGAGGCCCGTTGCTTGTGCTCCGTGCGCGCTTTTTCTGTGGCCCGGGCCGTAATAAAGCATTCTCCGCGGGCTTTATTGATCAGTCAGTCTGAGCTAATGTAATTATCCTCATCAATAGGGGGCTGCGGGGAGAATCATTATGCGGCTGACGTTGATAAATGACCGGCCAAATGCAGCCTCCTCTCTCCCAGGGACCCCCGCCCGCCCCTGACCCACGCACGTACACACACACATACACACACGTGCACACTCACGCGCACACGCACAGGCCCACATCACCATAGAAACACCGTATGGCGCGAAGGAACGGCGCGGAAAAGTGCTGAAATGTTGGAAAAATAAAACAAGGACAACAGTTTTACGCACGGGGAGGCGCACGGATACACGGTGAATGTTTTGGTGTTTGGTGGTGTTTAAATTATAGACACGCTGACTATTTTAGATGCAGGACACAATATTGAAGTAGCTGTGCGGGTTTTGGGTTTGTTTTTTGTTTTTTTTTAGCAACTGAATCTTCATTTTAAACGTGTTTGTAAATAATAACGCCGCGTAGAGTGAAGCAACCGCACCTGAGAGCCAAAATCTAAACCAGGACAACATTTTTACGCACGGACACACACACACTCGACGTGAAGTGAAGCGTCGACCCGGAGAGAGCCGGTTTTTGGGGACGGCCAGCTGCGCGCGGGGAAGAAGGACAGCGTGCGTATGCTCGTGCTCGTGTCCGCCCCCAAAAGAAACACATTTATATATTTCAACTTTTTTTTCCTTTTAGCCACTGCGTGCACTTCTAAAAATATACGCCAGCGTGTCACAGATGCGCACGACGTACACTGTAGAAAATGAAAACCCACGTGCGTAAAAATGCGTAATTTTCTTCACTGGGTTTAAGTATTTTTGGTTTTATGTAGTTTTATTTGAGGGGTGAAGCGTGGAGGAGGGCATATCTTGTATTTCTTCTTCTTCTTCTGCATCTTCTTCTTCTTGGTATTATTCTTCTTCTTATTTGAGTTTATTTATTTACATTTTTATCCAGATTTCACGCAAATATAGCAGCCAGTGGGTTAAGGTTGTCCATCTAATCTAACCCCTGAGCCATTTTCTTTTCATGACCATCACGAAATGCGTCCAAAGTGGCCCCGTGACGCTGACTTTTTATGCAAATCCCCCAAATTTTACGCACACAAATCACATTCAAATTCTGTTTTCCTTTGTGGCTCATCTCGAAACGTTTCCTCTGTTTTTTGTTTAGTTTTTTTTTTTTTTTTTGCAGTGTCCAGGCGCGTAGCAATGTTTAAAACCCGGAGTGTTTCTTGTTTGTGTGTGCGTACGTGTGTGGAGTTTTTTAATATGAGCTGGAGAAGAGGAGCTCGCTACACGCTGGGAATACACATATATATACGCACACATACACGCGCGTTTTATTTTCTGGAGCAGGCGAAGCGGGTGAGGAGGGGAGGAGAGGAGGAGAGGAGGAGAGGGAAAGGAGGAGAGGAGGGGAGGGAGAGCCGGGCCGTGGCTGCGTGTGACAGCGGAGAGATGGAGGGGAGGAGTTGTTTAGCCTGGCTGGATCATCCATCATCCCTGTCACGGCGAATCGGCAAAAAAAAAAAAAAAAAAAAAAAAGGAGGGGGGGGGAAGGCAGCCGAGGCAATCTACCTTCTGTCTCATCGGGGGAGGAGAGGAGGAGGGAGGAGGGAGGAGGAGGGGGTGGGCGCGCGGAGGAGAAGAAGAAAAGACCAGAGAGAGAGAGAAAAGAGACAGAAAAGGAGGAAAGGAACTATTAATATTAAAATCCTCTCCAAGCACCGTAATCCACGCTTGCATCTGATAATCTACGCGCACAAAACGAGACCCGCGTCTTCCTCTTCCGTTTGGAGAATAATAGAGCGTAAAAAAAAGCAAAATCGGACTATGAGATTTTAACTTGAGTCAAAAAAAAAAAAAAAAAAAGAAAGAAAAACCCCCGAAGAGGACGCAGTGTTAACCCACATACGAGGGAAGTTATTACGCGCGCAAGGCCCCGGTCTGGAGCAATAGGCCCAACACGTGTGGCGCATTTGTGGACGTAATGTGATCAACAAACAGCGTGCGTAAAAGGCGCGCACACGTCCAACCTCATTTGGCACAGGAAGCTGGAAGGGCGTGATGAGGTTTTAAAGCGGTAAATAAATAAGAGTGAATGTATGAAAATGCGGATTATAAAACGTTTATTGAAAAAGTCGAGGTGAAAGCGTAAGGGTTTGTTCGTAATTGTTACGCTGATGAGACGTTTGGGTGACCGCGTTCAGCCACTGGGAATCACGCAGGTCGTTAATCACTGTCACTTTTTTTTTTCTCTCTCTCTCCTCCTCGTTTTTGCGACAAGAAAATGTTTACAGCCAAGGCCCAGTCGGTGTAAATACAAAATGTTTTCTTTTTAAAAATGTTTTACCCTAAAGTGTGGCGAGTTTCAGTTAACTCATTCATCTACTACTAAAAAAAAAAAAAAAAAAAAGTGTCAACCACACGATTACGTAAAACAATTGGGTTCTTCTTAAACTTCATCCTACTCCATGTACATATAATTATTTTCTTATTTTATTTACTTATTTATTTTGGTCATTACTGTTGATTTTATTGTAACTTGCTTAAACAAATAAAATTAACAATTTATTTATTTATTTATTTTTTTATTGTTGTTTATTTTGTTGTACCTTGCTCAAACAAATAAAATTAACACATAATTTTTATTTTATTTTATTTTTTTTAATTGTTGTTGATTTTCTTGTACCTTGCTCAAACATTTTTTTTATAATTAAAAAAAAAAAATTGTATTTTGGACTTTTTCACAACTTACTAAAATCAAAATCTATAAAGGAGGGCTGTACTACTTTACGTACAACTTTAAAAATTGCAATTCTAGAAAAGGAACTTGATTGATGCTTATAAATATTTACAAACAAGAAAAAAAAAAGCGTAAAAAGCGTACAAATTTGTGAAATTTCTATTTATTATTATTATTATTATTATTATATATATTTTTATTTTTTTTTTTTATTATTATTTATTTATTTGTTTTATTTTAGTGAGGGACAAGGCCAAACACTTTTTTAAAACCCCAAACGCGTGCGTGAAGTGGAACGTGCAGCTCTCGGGGTTTGTTGTCGTTTCTATTTTACGTCCAGCGCGAGGGGGAAAAAAAAAAAACGACCGCGGGGCAAACACGACCGCGCAGACCCGGGGAGGGAGGCGGCGGACCGGGGGTGGAAGCCGAGGAGGAGACGGTGCTGCTGGAAAAGGCCCGAGAAGAGCGCAGTACCCGGACGCACCGACAGGCGGAGCTCCACAATGCCGAATAAACATCCTCCAGGAGCTCCCAGCCCTGCAGTGTGCTCACAGAAACCGTGCTCTGGTACACTGCTGTGGCACCGTGGGCATCTTTTAGGCTTGTGCATGCATAGATCAATAGTTAGGCTATTGATAACCACCTCTCTGTCGTAAAAATGTATCGATTATTCCAAATTACACCTATTTATTCCCAAAAAACATGACATTTTTGCACTAAATGAGCTACTAAATGTACAAAACAACACTTATACATAGCAAAAAGTCACGTTCTTATTATAAACATGCCACAAAAAACGTAAATTGAAATAAATTAAGTAATACGCAAAGGTTTTTTAAGTGTTGTTTTGTACATTTAGTAGCTTATTTAGTGCAAAAATGTCATGTTTTTTGGGAATCTATAGGTTTAATTTGGAATAATCGATACATTTTTACGACGGAGAGGAAGTTATCAATAGCCTAACTATCGATTATTCCAAATTAAACCTATAGATTCCCAAAAAACATGACATTTTTGCATTAAATAAGCTGCTAAATGTACAAAACAACACTTATACACAGCAAAAAGTCACGTTCTTATTATAAACATGTCACAAAAAAAATCGTAAATGGAAATAAATTAAGAAATACGTAAAGGTTCTATAAGTGTTGACGTGTTTACTTTGTTTACAGCTGTGCAATTTTTATTTATTTTTATGCAAAACAGTATGCATATTTTTTTTTTATATAATTTGAGCTCCACTTCACGTTTTATGAAGATTGAAAATTGGGGAAGTGTTTTTTTTTTTTTTTTTTAACTCCAAGTGTGTTGACAGTGTCTTGAAATTTACGAAGTGCGATCGCTCTGCCTTCATTTGCACGTGACAGCTAATTAGCATGTTTTTGTGAGTGGCTAAATAAATTGCCACAGGGAGATCGCTTTCAGACACGATTAGTTCTTGTCATTTGGAGAATTCTGTCACGAAGGAATGCCGCACTTAAGAGCAGTCCATTCACATGATATGTTTTTAAAGAATAATGCACGAAATGTTCTGAGTCGTAATTAGGACCAATTAAAATGTGAAGCTGCTTTGTGTAAGAGTCAATCAAAAAGTTAAGGCAAATTGTGCACTTACATTTCTAAAAACAGAATTATAATAATAAAAAGAAGCTATTTACGTATTTTTTTAATGACTTGGAATAATAGAATGAGAAATAAATCCTACAGAAGTGGAAAATATCTAAATAATAATAGTAGTAGATGTTGTAGATGTTCACGTCGTTTTTTTATATCATTTGCAAAAAATTGACAACATTTTTAGAAGATATTCCCCCCCACACTAAAATCTCAATAATAATAATAATTATTATTATTTAAAAAAATGAAATAGTTGTAAGAAGTAGTAATAGTAACAAGACTGTGTTCAATTTTGTGAAAAACTACTAAACTTGTATTTTTAGACGACGCAAAAATCTACCAAAGATGAAAAAAAAACAAACATTTATAATCAGTAGTGAATCAAAATGTCATGTTGTTTGATCATTTTTGAGAAAACCGTGAACCTGCATTTTCAGAAAACACAAGTTCCATGTTTGTACGTAGTAAAAGTGATTAGACGGTTCATGTTGTGTGTTTCGTAATTATTTTTGAAAAACTACAAAACTTGCTTTTTCAGAAGATGCTTTTCATGCAAAAATCTGCCAAATATGAGAAAATTAAATGTCTATAATAAGTAGTAATTGTAATTAGACTCTGTATAATGTACTTCAAAATACTCATGTCAGGTTTTTTGAAAAATGTTGTGAAAAACTACAGAACAAGGTTTTTCAGAAGACATAATTTCAAACTAAAATCCACCAGGTACCAAAAACTTAAATATTTGTAATATGTCGTAATTAGTAATTAAACTACGAGATGCACTTCAAAATGATCTTATCATGTTTATCTGAAAGTATAATCTGTAAAATGTACTTCATGTTGTGTTTTTTTATGTATTTTCAGAAAACTCCATACTTTGCATTTTCAGAAAACAAATATTTGTAATTAGTAATAGTGTTTAGTCTCTGTAAAATTTACTTCAGTTGATTCAATGTTGTGTTTTGTTTTTGATAAAATTTTCAAAAAACTCCAAACGTTGCATTTTCAGAAGACGAATATTTGTAACAAGTATTAATACTGATTAGTCTCTGTAAAATGTACTTCAGAATGACCATGTCGTGTTTTGTTTTTGATAAAAGTTTTCAGAAAACCCCAAACGTTGCATTTTCAGAAAACAAATATTTGTAATAAGTAGTCATAGTGATTAGTTTCATAAAATGTACTTCAGAATGACCATGTCGTGTTTTGTTTTTGATAAAATTTTCAGAAAACCCCAAACGTTTCATTTTCAAAAAACAAATATTTGTAATAGTAATTAGTCTCTGTAAAATGTACCTCTGAATGTTCATGTCATGTTTTGTTTTTGATAAAATTTTCAGAAAACCCCAAACCTTGCATTTTCAGAAAACAAATATTTGTATAATATGTAGTAAAAATAATTAATGTACTTCAAAACGTTCATGTCGCATTTTGTTTTTCGATAACATTTTCAGAAAACCCCAAGCCTCACATTTTCAAAAAACAAATATTTGTATAAGACATACTAATAGTGATGAATGTATTTCAGAATATTCATGTTGCGTTTTGTTTTGTAATAAAATTTTCAGCAACCCCAACCCTCACATTTTCAGAAAGCAGCAATAGTAATTAGTCTCTGTAAAACGTACTTTAAAATGTAAATGTTGTGTGTCGTGTTTTGTTTTTGATAAAATTTTCAGAAAACAAATATTTGTAATAAGTCATAATAGTGATTAGTCTGTAAAACGTACCTCAAAATGTTCAAGTCGCGTTTTGTTTTGATAAAATTTTCAGCAACCACACCCTCGCATTTTCAGAAGACAAATATTTGTAGTAAGTCATAATAGTAATTGGTCTTTGTAAAATGTACTTCACAATGTCAATGTCGTGTTTTGTTTTTGATAAAATTTTCAGCAACCCCAAACCCTTGAAATTTTCAGAAAACAAATACTTGTGTAATTCATAGTAACAGTAATTAGTCTCTGTAAAATGTACTTCACAATGTTGATGTCACGTTTTGTTTTTGATAAAATTTTCAGTAACCCCCAAACTTTGTATTTTCAGAAGACAAATATTTGCAATAAGTCATAATAGCAATTAGTCATTGTAAAATGTACTTCAGAATGTTCCTGTTGCATTTTGTTTTCAATAACATTTTCAGAAAACAAATATTTATAATGAGTCGTAATAGTGCTTAGGCTGTAAAACGTACTTCAAAATGTTCATGTCAAGTTTTGTTTTGATAAAATTTTCAGCAACCCCAACTCAAATTTTCAGAAAGTAGCAATAGTAATGTACTTCAAAATTTTGATGTTGTGTTTTGTTTTGGATAAAATTTTCTGAAAACAAATATTTATAACAAGTTGTAATAGTGATTAGTCTGTAAAAAGTACCTCAAAATGTACAAGTCGCGTTTTGTTTGCGATAAAATTTTCAGCAGCCCCCACCCCTGGCATTTTCAGAAGACACTCGTCCACACAAAAATCTACCAAAAATCCAAAAATGAAATATTTATTACAGCATTTTGTGACTGAACACCTTTGAAACATTACGTCACACTCCTCATACAAGTATTTCATGTACTTTCGACAAAGCTCGGGGGAGACGGTTTCTTATCATCTAGTGAGGGACACGTGCTGAAAAAGGAAGGAATTTATGGACATACAATATCAATGCCACAGCAGATCTGAAACTAGCAAAAAACATTCTTTTCAATTGAGGTAAACACATAGAATATCTAACATGGAACAATTAATAGACTGAACTCTGTACGAAGTTTGATACAATAATCTCTCAGCTTTTTTCCCGCCAAAAGCATTGAGTTCATAATTTAAGTTTTTTTTTTTCCCCACGATTTTTTTGAGTTTTTTTTTTTTTTCGTTTTTGGTGCATCCGACCACCGACGGCTTCTCCAGTGCCATTGAATCAACAGTGTCAATATATAAAGTCCGTAAAGTATGGCCACTTTTGTTGATCCGCGCCAAAAATAAAAACAAAAAAAATTACAAGTTTGAGAAGCGCTTGTTGGATATTTCCACTTTTTTTCCTTCAACGGGCTCCGACCAACCAGAGTCCAGAGGGTACAAAAAAAACAATAAAATATCATTCAAATAAAACTGTATAAAAACCAACACGATCCAGTGCTTGGGTGTTTTCAAAGATTTTCGCGAAAAAAATCGAAAAAAAAAAAAAAAACGGGAAACATTCATTCATGAAAACGAAAGAAATCGATCAAATTCTCAAAAAGTTAAAATTTCTTCTGGTGTGATTTGTTTTGTTGTTGTTGTCGTTTTAGCAGCCGTTTTCCTGCCGTGTTCTGCATTTTTTTTTTTTTGCGTCGACGGCAGGATTTGATTGCCCCTCTCTGCGTTTTGGAAACTTTATTTTTTTCCCATGATGCTGTGCTGCGAGACAGTCCTCCTCCACATCCGGAGTGCACACAGTGAATGAGAGACCGAGAGAGAAGAGATTCTAAAAACTAGCTTTATAAACAAACTTAGTGACCAACCCAAAAAATGCACAAGTTTTAACTTAGTATCTATACTTTATACTACAGTAGTTATACTCTTGGAGTCTTTCTGTCCTTTTTTCCAGAGTGGATTGATTTCCCCGACGTTACTAAACAGGTGCGGAAAAGAAACAAGTTTTTCTTCTAGTGTCCGTCAGTTTTTTTTTGCTTTTCCGCGCCAAAGTTTTACCAAAAAATCCCAAGTCTTTACAAAGTGTCAGCTTGGTCCACGTTTTTGGATCAAAGTAACAAACTTGACAAGTAAAAAAGAAAAAAAAAATCGTCACAGCTCGTTTTTGGAATTTCGAAGAGCGTCAAATTTGTGGTCTTACAAAGAGCAAAAAAAGAAATCACATGTTTTTTCGTTTTTTCGTAGTAGCTGCTTGTCGTGTGGGGCGGGTTTTTCGTCGTCCGGCCGTTCGATCACTGGGCGTGGATGTCCAAGCTCTGCCCGCCGGCGCTGGGGTCGACGGGGGACATCAGGGGGGTCCTCTGGGCGGGCATGTCCGGGTGGTGGTGCGGCGGCGGCGGCGGGTGGAGGTGGCCGGGTGCTCCTCCGTGCATCAGCATGGCGGCGTGCGGGTGGTGGTGGTGGGGGTTGTGGTGGTGTCCGGGCAGGTAGGAGGCGGCGGCGGTGACGGTGGGGTATTGGTGGTGGTGGGGGTGGTGGGGGGCAGGTGCGACGGGTGGGGCGGGGACATCGGGTGCGGGTGGTGCGGGGGGTGGTGGTGGGTGAAGGAGGGTGCCATGCTCATGCCCATAGGAGCGCCGTGAGGGCCGAAGTCACCCGGGATGCCTGGCAGACCTGGACACAAAACAAAAACAACACATTAGACTCTAAGGTCGTCAAAAGTATCGGAAATCAGATTTAATCGATACTAAAACCGATATCGATGTGTCTAGATATTTATTTTTCACAAGTATCGATACTAAAAAAGTCACATTCACAGCACAGAACCTGTTTAGACCTGGTTTAGACCTGGTTTAGACCTGGTTTAGACCTGATTTAGACCTGGTTTACATCTGGTTTACATCTGGTTTAGACCTGGTTTAGACCTGGTTTACATCTGGTTTAGACCTGGTTTAGACCTGGTTTAGACCTGGTTTAGACCTGATTTAGACTTGGTTTACATCTGGTTTAGACCTGTTTAGACCTGGTTTAGACCTGGTTTAGACCTGGTTTACATCTGGTTTACATCTGGTTTAGACCTGGTTTAGTCCTGGTTTAGACCTGGTTTAGACCTGGTTTTCATCTGGTTTACATCTGGTTTAGACCTGGTTTAGACCTGGACTGGTATGGAACCTATCTGAACCACTGAGTGATTACACAGATATAAAACCAGGTTTAGTTCTTAAATAATTTTTGTGAAAAAAATGAAACAAAAATCCCAAAACTCTTGAGCAAATATAAAAAATATCCAGTCATTTGAAAATTCCAGTTAATTCAAATACAAAATTTTTATCGCCATTTTCCAAACTTTATTTCTTATATTATCATCCAATATTAAGCAAAATGTTTTATTTAGTTTTATTTTTTCAGTTTGTCTGCTCTCTGTTACCATTGTTGGTATCCTTATGTATCGTTGCAATACAGTTTTGTTACCAAATTATAACAGTGACTTTTTGTCTGCACTTGTAAATAATTCATACAGTTTAATGTAAAATGTCTGAGAAATGCGAAAGAAAACTCATTGTGTTAGATTAAAAGAGTGGGGCTGGGATTAAATAAGATTTCTTCTTCTCACTGCTTTCTGGGCAAATTTTGTGTTGTTATTTCTGCTATGATTTCACAAATGTTTTATGTTCCATTGTATAAGAATGTAAACCTTTTACTTGTCCAAAATAAATACATAAAAAATGGATTCTCGTGAGAGTTAAGTCATGTTATAATGTTGTTTCCTCCTCAAAAACAGACCTGGAGTTAAGTTTTGTTTCATTCTTCTGTCTACATCTTCAAATCTCAAAATGCTCTCAAGTGAACAGCTCCTTTTACTTTTAGTTCAGAAGAAATTGGCTGAAATTATCCAAATGATTCTAGTGAAGTTTAAAAACACAGTGGAGCACTCCCTGTATCACCACATGACATGACAACAGTGCTTTTTTTCTGTTTGAGAGAAGATCCCAGAGTCTAAATCTGCAGGGTTTGTGCGTTAAACGTGCGCGAATGAAGCAAAACGCAACTCCAGATCTGATTTTGACGAGGAAACAACATTATAAACAGATCAGAAAATAGTGTAAGACGGACCCTTTAAACCCGACAGATCCAACTCCAGCTCAACACGTCAACACAGTATTTCTATCACAAATGAGCTCGCACGCGCACGAGCCCCGGACAGGCCCGAGCAGCGGAGGGTGAATTCAATTTCAAATAGCTGATCGCATTTTACGAGGCCTTTCTGTGCCCGCACCTCTTTAGCCGCCGGAGAACTGCACACTCCGCTGCTCCAGGGCTATTCTGGGCCACGCTCGCTGCTTTACAATGCCCACAAGCTTTGTGGTCACATCTCGGGCTTACGGAATGATCCCTGCGTCCACAGACAGACAGCGGCGGGTTAGGAGGCAAGGACGCAAGGGTAGGAGGCAAGGACGCAAGGGTAGGAGGCAAGGACGCAAGGGTAGGAGGCAAGACGCAAGGGTAGGAGACAAGAATCTAAGAGTAGGAGGCAAGAACGGAAGAGAAGGAGTGAAGACGCAAGAGTAGGAGGCAAGATGTAAAGGTAGGAGATAAAGATGCAAGGGTAGGAGACAAGGACGCAACAGTAGGAGACAAGGACGCAATGGTAGGAGACAAGGATGCAACGGTAGGAGGCAAGAAGCAAAGGGGAGGACACAAGGACGCAAGGGTAGGATATAAGGAGACAAGGACACAAAGGTAAGATTTAAGGATACAAGAACATAAGAGTAGGACACAAGGGTAGGAGACAAGGACGCAATGGTAGGAGACAAGGACACAAGGGCAGAACACAAGAATGCAAAGGGAGAATACAAGGTAGAATACAAGGATGGAAAGGTAGGAGACAAGGACGCAAGTGTAGGACAGAAGAACACAAGGGTAGGATACAAGGAAGCAATGGTAGGAGACACGGACGCAATGGTAGGAGACAAGGACGCAATGGTAGGAGACAAGGACGCAAGGGCGGAACACAAGAATGCAAAGGTAGAATACAAGGATGGAAAGGTAGGAGACAAGGATGCAAGTGTAGGATATAAGGACGCAAGTGTAGGATATAAGGACGGAAGTGTAGGATATAAGGACGGAAGTGTAGGATATAAGGACGCAAGTGTAGGATATAAGGACGGAAGTGTAGGCTATAAGGACGCAAGTGTAGGACAGAAAGACGCAAGGGTAGGATACAAGGACGCAATGGTAGGAGACAAGGACACAAGGGTAGGAGACAAGGACACAAGGGTAGGACACAAGGACGCAAGAGTAGGGCATAAGAAAACAAGGGTAGGATACAAGGATGGAAGGGTAGGACAGAAAGACACAAGGGTAGAATAGAAGGACGCAAATATTCCTTTTTTATTAGTCTGTTTACATTTCCAAAGCTCAAAACGCTCTGTTCCACCTTGTGATGTCATGAAGCGGTACTTTTGAAGTTGACGCCTCCTTTTACCTTTTGTTCAGTTCAGATTTGCGATTCTGAGCCCGAAATGATCCAAATGTTTCTAGTGAAGGTGTGTGGAATTTAAAAACACCACAACTGAACCATGACTGTATAAAGAAAGACTAAACCGGGACTATGTTTAGACAAAAGCCGGACTAAAAAGCTTTGAACTGTCCAGAGCTAAAAACTAGGTCTTAATCAGGACTAAACCAGGATTAAACCCGGATTAAATGTATGACTAAACCAGAACAAAATGCTGTTACAAAACACGGACTAAACAAAAGTGAAACGGGACTAAACCAGGATTAAAAACAGGACTAAACCCGGACTGAACCAGGACTCAAAACCTGAACTAAATTATGTCTAAAAATGTGAATAAACAAAACTAAATATGACCTAATGAAACAAGGACTAGACCCAGGTGAACCAGGACTAAACCAGGACTAAATCAAGACTGTGAGGACCAAAATCTACAAGAACAAGAACAAACCAGGGCTGAACCAGGTCTTAACCAAACCAGGACCAACCCAGGTCTAACCCCGACCAAACAATAACTTACACCGCAAAAAGAAATTCGGGAAACAATGCAATGAACAATGAACAAAACTGAGATCTAAACCAGGACTAAACCAGGACTTAAAAGGTTTTCGACATAATACCGTAATACCGTATCTGAAAACCAAACCCAAAACACGCTGTTCTTTTACGGGAAGAACTGTCCCCCACTGCATGACATCACAAGGTGGAACAGCGATGTGGACAAACTAACTGTAGATTAATCTCAGTGTCCTTATTTTGGACCTAAACCAGGACTAAATCAGAACTAAAACTGGACTATATCAGGTCTAAACCAGGACTAAAATCGAGCTAAATAAGGATTAAACCAGGATTACACCAGATCTAAACCAGGTCTAAAACTGATCTAAACCAAGACTACATCTGGTCTAAACCAGGACTACATCTGGTCTAAACTAAGACTAAAACCGGTCTAAATCAGGTCTAAACCAGGACTACATCGGGTCTAAACCAGGACTACATCAAGTCTAAACTAGGACTAAACTAGGACTAAACCAGGACTACATCAGGTCTAAACCAGGACTACATCAAGTCTAAACTAGGACTAAACTAAGACTAAACCAGGACTACATCAGGACTAAACTAAGACAGCTGTAAACCGGGACTACATCAAGTCTAAACCAGGACTACATCAGGTCTAAACCAGGACTAAATTAAGACTAAACCAGGACTACATTTGGTCTATACCAGGACTAAACCAGGACTAAACTAAGACTAAACCAGGACTACATTTGGTCTATACCAGGACTAAACTAGGACTAAACTAATAGTAAACCAGGACTACATCAGGTCTAAACCAGGACTAAACGAAGATTAAACCAGGACAACATCAGGTCTAAACCAGGACTAAACGAAGATTAAACCAGGACAACATCAGGTCTAAACCAGGATTAAAACAGGACTAAACTAAGACTAGACCAGGACTACATCAGCTCTAAACCAGGATTAAAACTGATTCAAACCAAAACCGGGATTACATCAGGTCTAAACCAGGTCTAAAACCAGTCTAAACCAAAACTAAAACAGGACTAAATCAAGACTAAACCAGGACTAAATCAAGACTAAACCAGGACTAAAACAGAACGAAACTAGATCACAATTTTTGACTAATCTGATCTCCGCCAACCGTAAAGTGAAGCATAAATCATCATTTGTTTCGCCAAAATACAGAAAACCGTGTTTACAAACGACCATTTCACAATTTTATTTACACCAAACCCTAAACAAAACACAGGTCCGGGTCAGTTTTTGAGCCGGTAACAGTTTTCTAACGAGAGTCCATTTTGTGTAATACAGTCCCTTTAAATAATTGAGCGCTAGGCTAAAGCTGTAACACCATAGCGCTGGGGATTAGCGGTTAGCACGCGCTCCGAGATTTAAGCCAAACAAAGTACGGCGTTTTATAGTCGCTGTCACAGTCCAGTCACCTGAAGTGGAGTCGCGTTCTGAATTTGTCATTAAAATACCGACGCGGATCGACTTTCGCGGCGTAACGGTCGCTCGGGTTTCTCTCGCGGGCTGTTAGCGTCGCGGTTAGCATGGCGTTTAATAGCGTTTCAAGTATTGCGGTGTGTTTTTTTTTTTTTTTTTTTTTGGATTGAATATTGCGCCGAGAGTGAATAGGCCAAATGTTTTCGTAAGTAATAGTGCGAGCTAGTAATGCTAACGACAATAAAACACGGAGCCAGAGCGGATCAGGTTTGACCCGGCGACATTTACGGCGTTCCAGTCTGACCGTTACAGAAATAGGCCCAAAAATATATAATCAGGTCTAAATCAGGACTATATCAGGTCTAAACCAGGTCTAAAACAGGACTACACCAGGTCTAAACCAGGTCTAAACTAAGATAAAATCATGGCTACATCAGGTCTAAACCAGGACTAAACCAGAACAGTATCAGGTCTAAACCAGGACTAAACTAAGACTAAACCAGGACAACACCAGGTCTAAATCAGGACTAAAACAAGTCTAGACTAAGACTAAACCAGGACTACATTAGGTCTAAATCAGGATTAAATTAAGACTAAACCAGGACTAAAACTGGACTAAATTAAGACTAAACCAGGACTAAAACAGGTCTAAATCAGGACTAAAACAAGTCTAGACTAAGACTAAACCAGGACTACATTAGGTCTAAATCAGGATTAAATTAAGACTAAACCAGGACTAAAACTGGACTAAATTAAGACTAAACCAGGACTACATAAGGTCTAAACTAAGACTAAACCAGAACTAAATCAGGTCTAAACCGGGACTAAAACAAGATTAGACTAAGACTAAACCAGGACTACATTAGGTCTAAATCAGGACTAAATTAAGACTAAACCAGGACTACGTCAGTTTTAAATCAGGACTAAAACTGAACTAAATTAAGACTAAACCAGGACTACATCAGGACTAAAACTGAACTAAATTAAGACTAAACCAGGACTACATCAGGTCTAAACCATGACTAAAACTGAACTAAATTAAGACTAAACCAGGTCTATATCAGGTCTAAAACAGGACTAAAACCGAACTAAATTAAGACTAAACCAGGACTACATCTGGACTATCACAGTTTTTGAATAATCTGATCCAGTAAAGAGTAAAGAGGAGCATAAATTATAATTTTTTTCACCAAAATACAGAAAACCGTGTTTGCAAACGACCATAAAACAAAAAAAACAAATCGACAGAAGCCCCTCGTTTTCGGTTTACTTTACAATTTACTTTACAATTTTCTTTACAGTTTACTTTACATTTAACTTTACAATTTACTTTACAATTTATTTTACAATTTGCTAAATCAAGACTAAACTAAGACTAAACCAGGACTACATTAGGTCTAAACTTTTGCTTCATTATTTAGTTTACAATTTAGTTTACAATTTAGTTTACAATTTTATTTACAGTTTACTTTACAGTTTACTTTACATTTAACTTTACGATTTACTTTACAATTTATTTTACAATTTGCTAAATCAAGACTAAACTAAGACTAAACCAGGACTACATCAGGTCTAAACGTTTTGCTTCATTATTTAGTTTACAATTTAGTTTACAATTTTATTTACAGTTTACTTTACAGTTTACTTTACATTTAACTTTACGATTTACTTTACAACTTATTTTACAATTTGCTAAATGAAGACTACACTAAGACTAAACCAGGACTACATCAGGTCTAAACTTTTTGCTTCATTATTTAGTTTACAATTTAGTTTACAATTTAGTTTACAATTTAGTTTACAATTTGCTTTACGGTTTACTTTACGATTTACTGTTTTTTTGGGACTGGCAAACGGGGAGACACATACGGGGACATGGGGGGTCCCAGAGGAGCTGCGGCGTTGGTGTTGTTGGAGGTTTGGAGCTACCAGCAGAAAACAATGGTACTCAGTTACATTTACTTAATTACATTTACTCGAGTAACTTTTTTAGCAGCAAACTTTTACGTTTACTTGACTGGAATAATATTTTTATTGAAGTAACAGTAGTAAAGTTTTGATTGCTCTTCCCCAGGGATTGGAACGTATACTAATTCTGAATACTCACGTTACTGTACTCGAGTAGATTTTTGCGGTAAGTACTTGCACTACTTTCTAGCCATGTACTTGTACTTAGTTACATTTTAAATCATAGAAGTTACCGCACAAGTCACAATTTTCCGCAATCCACTCCTGTCTTTACTGCTTCTAAAATTGTGTTAAAAAGTATAAAAAGTACTTTAAGTAGTATTTTCCTAGTACACATTTGGCAGCACTACTTGTAATCGAGTACTTTATGAGTCATGTAACTTTACTTTTACTTCAGATTACATTAACACGTTATCAAATTATAATGTTGTATGTTGTTATTTTTATGTTGCAGTTACTTTTAGAGTTACTACTTTGTACTCGAGTATTCTTACGCACGGGGGGAGGACCGGGAGGACCAGAGGGACTCGGGGGGGACTCGGGGGCAGTAATAGGAGGGGAGAGGTCACTGGAAGGTCACCGGGCATGCTCACTACGCACATTCCTCCACCTTAGTACACCGCAATTAAAGAACGACACCGCAGGGTCTGGGGAGGGACGGAGGGAAAGAGAGAGTGAAGATTGAAGACAGGAGAAAGTAAGAGAGAGGAGAGAAGGAGAGAATGAAGAGAAAGAGAGGAAAGAGAGATTCAAGAGAAGAGAGAAACAGAGGAGGAAAAGAGAATAGAGGAGAAAGAGCGTGAAGAGAGGAGAGAAAGTGAGAATGAAGAGAGAGAAAGAGAGAGTGAAGAGAGAGAGAGAAAGTGAAGAGAGGAGAAAAAGAGAAAGACTGACGAGAGGAGAGAGAGAGTGAAGAGAATGAGAGGAAATAGACTGAAGAGAGGAGAGAATGAGAGGGGAAAAAGAGAGGATAGAGGAGAGAGGGAGTGAAGAGAGAGAGAAAGAGGGAAAGTGAAGAAAGGAGAGAAACAGAGAGAGGAGAGTGAATAGAGGAGAAAAACAGGAGAGAAGGAAAGAGAGAAGAGAAAGAGGTGAGAGATAAAGAGAGAGGAAAGAGAGAAAGAGGCAAAAGAGAGAGTGAAGAGCAGAGAGAAAAAGAGAACAAGTGAAGAGAGGAGAGAAAGAAAGAGTTTCAAGAGAGGAGAGAAAGAGAGGAGAAAAAGAGGATAGAGGAGAGAAAGAGAGAATGAAGAGAGAGAGAAAGTGAAGAGAGGAGAAAGGAGAGAAACAGAGAGAAGAGAGTGAGTATAGGAGAAAAACAGGGGAGAAGGAGAGAGAGAAGAGAGGAGAGAAAGAGAGAGAAAGTGAAGAGAGGAGAGAAAGAGAGGAGGCAGGCGAGAGGGAGTGAAGAGAGAGAGAGAGAGAGAAAGAGAGGAGAGAAAGAGTGAAGAAAGGAGAGAAACAGGGAGAGAAGGAGAGACAGAAGAGAGGAGAGAAAGAGTGGTGAGAGATAAAGACAGAGAGAGAGAGAGAGAGAGAGAGAGAGAGAGTGAAGAGCAGAGAGAAAAAGAGAACAAGTGAAGAGAGGAGAGAAAGAAAGAGTGAAGAGAGGAAAGAGTTTCAAGAGAGGAGAGAAAGAGAGGAGAAAAAGAGGATAGAGGAGAGAAAGAGAGAATGAAGAGAGAGAGAAAGTGAAGAGAGGAGAGAAAGAAAGGAGAGAAAGAGTGAAGAAAGGAGAGAAACAGAGAGAAGAGAGTGAATATAGGAGAAAAACAGGGGAGAAGGAGAGAGAGAAGAGAGGAGAGAAAGAGAGGAGACAGAGGAGACAGAGAGAATGAGAGAAGATAGAGAAAGAAGAGAGGAGAAAAGAAGAGAAAGAGAGGAGAGAAAGAGGACAGAGAGGGTGAAGAGAGAAAAAGTGAAGAGAGGAGCGAAACAGAAAGAGAGAGGAGAGAGATAGAGAAAAGAGAGGAGAGAAAGAGGACAGAGAGAGTGAAGAGTGAAAGAGTGAAGAGAGGAGCGAAACAGAAAGAAAGAGGCCAGAGATAGAGAAAAGAGGAGAGAAAGAGAAGGAAGGAAGAAAGGAGCGAAACAGAGAAAAAGAGAGTTAGAGATAGAGAAAAGAGAGGAGAGAAATCCTGAAAAAGATAGACAGACAGAGAAAAGAGAGGAGAGAAAGAGAAGGAAGAGAGGAGAGAAAGAGAGAAAGAGAGAGTCAGAGATAGAGAAGAGAGAGGGAGGAGAAAGAGAGAAAGAGAGAGTCAGAGATAGAGAAGAGAGGGAGGAGAAAGAGGAAAGGCCCGTGCTAAGATTAATGAGCAGGATCATTGGTTGAAAGCAGGACCATTTTCTGGGGGGATGTTTATACTGCTTCGCTGCGTCGTAAATTTGAGGATTTTTGTGGCGTTCGGGCCGTTTCTGAGCTGACGAGTGGAGAATGTAAACATGTGCAGCTCTCAATGCTTTTAGTGTAAACTGGACCCAGAAATTTCAGCTACGGCCAAGTCCAGCTTCGTCCAACTGTTCCACACAAATGACCGGCACTGATCGACCATTTCAGCTGAAAAAGTGACAGTTTTTTGGGACATTCGAAACAGAAACATGAAAAGAGACACGTTTAAACTTAAAAATATCTGTAGTATAAAATCTGACTGAAAATTTATCTCAAATTCAACTTTCGCCTCTCTTTTTTTTAAATTAGTACTTTAATAAAAACTATTTGGAAGTCTGGTGAGCGTACACTGAAAAAAAAAAAAAACAATATCTAGGAAAGTTAAAATGACTTAAATTAAAAACATTTGACTTTAATTGAGTCGATTCAACTTGACAAGTAAAATTATCGCCCAGTGGAACAAGTGTGTTTTTCTTAATTCAAGCAACTTTCGATTTTGTTTCTTAATTTAAGTGCAAATAGTTGTTGTCTTTCTTATTTTAAGTGTAACAAAATGTATTTTCATATTTTAAGCACAAAAAGTCTTGCTCCACTGACAGATAATTTAACTTGTCAATTGAAATTTACACAAGTCACGATAAAATTTTAATTCAAGGCATCTTAACTTGACCAGATTTTGTTTTTTGCCGTCTTGTTTGTAGGGATGATCTTTATGTCCCTAGGGGCTGAAAATGCATTTTCAGAAAACAGATATGGAAGACGTCACATGTACGTCGATGGAGACAGACTAAATAAATTAAATAAATTAAATATTACCACATCTTTCAGTACACAGTGCAAAAAAAACTTGGCCAAAATTGGATATAAACACTTAAATCTATCAGAAAATGACTTGCAGCAGGGTAATTTTACTTGACAAGTTATCTTAAAATAAACTACCTCTAGACTAGAAGTAAACATCTCAGAACTAGTAAGTTGATAATAAATCTGAAAACAAGATGAATAACCTGACATAAGTTTTACAATCTTGGCCAGATCAGAGAAATTTGTCGTGCAGAGTGAACAAGTTTTAGCCTGAGTCATCAGCTGGTTTCACTTCGTGGAAACCGTCAGACCTCGCAGCATTAGGATTCGTTCGTTCAACAGCAGGTGGGTAATTTTTTATTTAACCAATCGCTGCTGTTTGGTCGTGACATATGTAATGCGCCGGAACGCTCAACGTGTAAGTAAGTCTTCATTTACATAGAGCTTTTCACAGACATTTTTGTCACAAAGACGCTTTACAGAGCATTAATCAGCATTATTCATTCACTCTACACCTGGTGATGGTAAACTTCTATTGTAGCCACAGCTGCCCTGGGGCAGACTGACTGAAGCATGGCTGCCATGCCAATTGGCGGCATTGGTCCCTCCGACCACCATCATCACTCACGCACACACCACTTTCATACAAGGCAATGTTGGTGACGTGTCTTGCCTAAGGACACAACAACAGTTTTTAGGACTGGCGCCTCACTAATCGCCGACACAACAGCAAACAAAGCAGAGAGTGAAGATGTCTGTCAGTGATCATTGTTGTGTCTGTGAGGTGAACTCGCAAATTAAAGGTGCAATAAAAAATGCAAAGTTTGTATTTGACAAAGTCCAAAGGAGGATAGAGTCTGCAGTCTCTTCGCTGATTGGCCGGTGCTCGGTCTAAAACTTCCGGGGTTCTTGCAAACCGTCTAGTGTTTTCTGATTCCTGACCTAGTCGCTGGAGGGAAAAGAAATTGAGCGGAGGCACTAAGTGGCCCAGCCTGGCTAGACAGTTTTACTGTTTCGACATGAAAGCTTGTACGCTCAGAGACCAGACCTAAAAACAAAATCTGACCAAAAAACTGACCAAAGACTGACCAAAAAACAAAATCTGAATCTACCTGTAGTGTCTCGTCTTAGAAAAGTCACTACAATCACATCTGAACCTTTGTCTCCAGAGCTTGAACCTGCAGACAGAGACACATCCAGGTTTGTCTCATTCTCAATAAAGCATTTCAAATAAAACTCGCACACACAGTTGAGTTAAGACGCTGGCCTGTGCCCTGCAGGTCACCTAGCTGCCTGCCATTAGCGTAGCACATTCAAATCTAACCAAATCAAAAGCCCATATATACTGAATCGAAATTGTTGCCGAGGCGGTTTTGCATGCAGTGCCAGCGTTGCTCATTGGACAAATTTGTTTATTTTCACATGGCTCATAGCAAAAAAGTTCTGGGTTCAATTCCCGGGTTTGCATGTGCTCAATGTGTGGGCAGATTTTCTACAGGTACAAACAGTGTTGGGAAGGTGACTTTTAAAATGTATTCCCCTACAGATTACAGATTACATACACCAGAATGTAGTTTGTAACAGAATCCATTAAATTACTTAAAGTGAGTAACGTAATCTGAATACTTTGGATTACTTGATTTGATGTAGAAAAGCAAAGACGAGGAAATCTTCACATAAGAAGTTTTATCTGCTAAAAGAAAATAAAAAAGCCCAAACTTTACTGAACCACATTAAAAATATTACTGATAGAAGAGGAGGAGACACGTCCACGCAGCATGATTTAGTCCTGTTAAATCCTGTTTTAGACCTGGTTTAGTCCTGGTTTTAGACCGATTTAGACCTAGTTTTAGACCTAGTTTAGACCTGGTTTATACCTGGTTTTAGACCTTTTTAGACCTAGTTTAGACCTGGTTTAGACCTGGTTTAGACCTGGTTTTAGACCTGGTTTATACCTGGTTTTAGACCTGGTTTTAGACCTGGTTTAGACCTGGTTTAGACCTGGTTTAGACCTGGTTTTAGACCTGGTTTAGACCTGGTTTAGACCTGTTTAGACCTTTTAGACCTGGTTTAGACCTGGTTTACCTGGTTTACCTGTTTAAACCTGGTTTTAGACCTGGTTTAGACCTAGTTTAGACCTGGTTTAGACCTGGTTTTAGACCTGGTTTTAGACCTGGTTTTAGACCTAGTTTAGACCTGGTTTAGACCTGGTTTTAGACCTGGTTTTAGACCTGGTTTAGACCTGGTTTAGACCTGGTTTAGACCTGGTTTTTAGACCTGTTTAGACCTAGTTTAGACCTGGTTTTAGACCTAGTTTTAGACCTGGTTTTAGACCTAGTTTAGACCTGGTTTGGACTATAGCCCAAAATGTGAAAACAGGAAAATACCACCATATAATCCACTTATTTCAACAAAGTAACTGTAATCCAATTACCACTCACTGAAACAGTAACTGTAACTGAATACAGTTACTCATAATTTGTACTCTGATTACGTAACTCTGGTACATGTAATCTGTTACTCCCCAACACTGTACACACACACACACACACACACTCCAAAACAACACAACATCACAAACTTTCTCATCACTTATTTGAGATCGGCTCCACAAACTTCTTTGAAATGACAACGATCTTTGGGGTCAGATCCACGTGTCGTTGGGCAAGACGCTTAACCCGGTCTGTCTGTGTGTACATTAGTGTGTGAATGTTTGTGTGAACGGGTGAATGGTTCCTTGATATAAAGAGCTTTGAGCGCCCTGAAGGTGGAGAAGCGCTGGATAAAAATGCGACCGTTTACCGTTTAATGCCGGCTGTGCTGAGACTCTAATTTATCTGCGAGCGACTTGTTTAGCGGCACAGATCGGCTCTTCTGTTGTAGCTCCAACTAAATCAGCTCTTCCTGGTCAGATCGTGTTCAAATAAAGCTCAGATTAAAGTCGATCTTTAGTAACAAGAGCTTCAGACAGAGCAGAAGAAAATGTCAAACTTATCAACAGGGATTCTCCAAAGCGAACACAACCTACTTTGTTTCAACAGCTGTCCACAATAACGTATTTTTTATTTATCTTATTTATTTTTTAAGTATTTTTATTGGTTTTATTTATTTATTGCTATTCTATGATTTTGCTCTTATTCTGTTTTTTCTGTTTTATTATTTTAAGACTAGTATGATTATTTTAGTAGTTTATTTTATCATTTTATTACTGTTATTATTATGTATTTGTGCAGCACTTTGGAAACTGTTTGTGAAATGTGCTATAGAAATAAAGTGGTTTGGATTGGAACATTAAATATAACATATTGTGAGCTCAGATTAAATTCTAATTTGAGTAACAGCGCTTCAGACAGAGTAGAACCTCCAGATAGCTTCACACCCACAGAGAATGTTGAAAGTAGACCTGGGACCAAGTCGTTTGACCTCAAGTCCCAAGTCAAATACAGGCAAGTCCAAAGTCGAGTCTCGAGTCAGTGGCCCATAAGTCCAAGTCAAGTCCAAGTCGTCTGCTTTGAGCTTCAAGTCATTTCAAGTCTTTAAATCAAAATACCAATGAGAGCAGACATGTCCAAACTATGGCCCGGGGGCCAAATGCGGCCCTCAGACAAATTTTTCTTGGCCCTCAAACTTCCAGGTGAATTGGCCCAAATTATCTTGCATCAATTAAAAAATATTTTTTTACTGCAAGTTTTTTTGAAAATCTACCTTGATAAAGCAAATATTTAATGTTTAGTGTGTGGTTTTAAGGATCTTAGCGTGAATAAAGACTGATGGATCATTCTAACATGTTAAACATGCACATATTTCAATTATTCACTGTACTGAGCATCAGTCTACGGCCCTCGATCGGCCCTCTGCTTCGTCTGTGTTTAGATATGTGGCCCTTGATGAAAAAAGTTTGGACACCCCTGAATTAGAGCTTTGATTTTTGCAATTTATATGAATTTTAAACTAAATTGTAATTAAAAAGTCCTGGTATATTTATGTATGAGTATTAACAGAGTATATAAGAGTTGTAGATTTTATCTGCACTGAAATGGAAGGATCATGTTCTTTGTAGCTCCCCATTTTACTGTATTCTACTGTATATTACTGAATAATACTGTAGTACTTTTGATGATACCACATCACAGTACTTTATCCAAAGTAACAAACAGAAGTGGGAGTGACATGTTCTAGATTATTCCTGTAAAATTAAGCGCCGCATTTATCAACTGTAAAGGGAAAAGTATTTTCTAAAGACGTATATTTTGTATGAGAAGCATCAAGTCTTCTCAGGTCACAGGGCTCAAGTCCCAAGTCACTGACCTTCAAAGTCCCAAGTCAGTCCATTTTATCAAGTCTCAAGTCGTAAAAAATAGTGACTCAAATCTGACTCGAGTCCAAGTCACAATTTGCAAGTCTCCACGTCTGGTTGAAAGTATCACGAGAATACTCCAACGTTTCTTCTACGGAGCCCCTACTCAACGTCTGTCCATAACTGCACACCAAATATACCATGTTGTGAGCTCAGAAAAAAGCCTAACCTGAGTAACAGAGCTTCAGACAGAGCAGAGCCTCCAGATAGCTTCACACCCAGAGAATGTTGAAAGTAGACGTGGGACCAAGTCATTGTATTGCATGTCTCAAGTCTTCGATCTCAAGTCCCAAGTCAACTACAGGCAAGTCTAAAGTCGAGTCTTGAGTCATTGGCCCATCACTCCAGGTCAAATCCAAGTCATCTGCTTTGAGCTTCAAGTCATTTCAAGTCTTTAAACCAAAGTAAAATAGATTTTTGAAATGTTAATTTTTCATTTACATTACACAGACCAGAAAGAATTAAGATTTAAGAGCGCTAAATAACAGTTTCCCAGGCTGACTCGAGTCCAAGTCACGGCTTTCAAGTATCACCCGAATACTCCAATGTGAACGCAACCTTCTCTGTATTTTCTACGGCGTCGCTGCTCAACCCATGTCCATAATTACTCACCAAATATACTGTATTATGAGTTGAGATTAAAGGGACAGTCTGGAATTTTGGACATAGGACTTCATTTCCTCGTGAGCCAGAGTGTTGGAGACGTGTGGAGAAGCTTTTTGAAATATAAATATTCCATCCAGTCCTTGTATTTGCAGACGTCGCTGGTGCTAGACTAGTACATGTCAATGGCCATAGTTATCCTGCCACTAAAAACAGTCTTACCCACTCCACAAAACACCCGAAACAAATCTATTATTACTCCAGACTGTCGATGTGAATGTCTGTGTTGATAGAATAATGTTTGAAATAAAAGTAACCTTGCATCGCATGAATCGTCGCATGTTGAGGGACTATTTTCTCATATATCAGTCCGCCGCTGTTGAGCTTTTCTATCAGGAAGTACAACAGGGCCCAGTCAAGCAGAAGTAAACAGCAAGGCCAAAAATTTAAGTTAATGCATCTGATATAAAAATGTATTCAACAGATACATATGTACTCTAGTTTATGAAACTGTTTACCTTTTTTCTGTACCAATTTTGGTTCTAAAGTTACATACGTTTTAAACAGACCATGTATGAAACATGGAACAAAAATTATTTCCCAAATTTCAAAGACCCAAAAATCATGTAAATAAATGGATGTATTTCATCATATCTTGTGTTATTCCATCTTTGAACTGTTGATAAAGGTACATGATTTTTCAAGAAAAATTTATTTTAAATGATAAAATTTTGCTTGGAAGGACTGACATATTTTATAGAAATAGTTTCCTTTCATTTTGAAGTAATAAATTATGTAAAATCCTGCACCTTCTACTTGCTTGAACAATTTTCCCTCCGTTACTTTTCCCTCCGTTACCATGACCTTTCTTAATAAAAAATCTCATTACTCAAAAAGTAAGAGGTTTTTCAACCTAATCTTGTACCATATGGTAGAAAACTATATGAAGCAAATATTCAAACCAGTTTGTTAAGGATATGTAAGTGAGAACCAAGAGTTATCACTGTTTGTATTTATTGCCCAAAAAGTGCTGCATATTTCATTCCCTCTGTTACCGACATGAGTTTTTAAATTTTTTGTCAACAACTTGAAAGAATATCACAGGTTTAACTTTACCCTGTGGGAGTGTAACTCTTTACTTATTTCAATAGTCCCTCTAGTTTCTGAATAAGAGCTATTTGAATGTCAAAAATCTGCCCCTGTTTCCCTCCGTTACAGCTTGACTGGACCCAACACACTGACATAAATCCTTCAAATGTAAGGTTGGTGTTACTTCGAAAATTATTCTATCAACACAGACATTCACATGGACAGTCTGGTGAAATAACAGATTTCCTTCAGGTGTTTTGTGGAGTGGGTAAGAGTTTTTAGCGGCAGGATAACTATGGCCATTGACATGCACTAGCCTAGCACCAGTGACCTCTGCAAATACAAAACCGGATGGAATATTTCTATTTCAAGTGTCTCCACACGTCTCCAACAACTTCTTCTAACTAGGAAATGAGGTCCTATGTCCAAAATTCCAAACTGTCCCTTTAAAGTCTAAGAAAATGTCGAAAGTATCAATAGGGATTCTCCGATGTGAACGCAGCATTTTCCGTTTCCGCTACGGCGCCCCTGCTCAACGTCTGTCCATAATTAAGTACCAAATACACCATATTGTGAGCCTGTGTAATCAAATCAGCGGCAGATCATATTCCTCTGTATTAAGCTATTAATGTAATTGGTCATGAAGCATAAAGTGCGTTGCGCAATTAAACCGTCTCCGAATTATATGGCTCTATATTAAGAATTAGCCAACCTGAGCAAATGTTGTCTCTGCGCGGGGCTGTTTTAGGGAACATTGCTTCCGGAATTCTCCTTTTTTTTTTTCTTCCTTCACCCTCTTTTTTTTTTTTTTTTTTTTTTTTTACGTCGCTGTTAAGGAAGACAGAAGGGGAAGGGGCGAGCGACGTAAAAAGAAGGACATAGGGAGCGAGAAAGCGAAAGCGGCGAAATAACGTCCCCCCCTCCCCTCGCCGTCGCTGCTCCAATTGCTTCCGTGACCCCTTCGGAAATTCCCGGCGACCATTTACATATAAAGGGATATTTTAATCAAGGTAAGTGTTATTATATTGTGGCTCATTGGGCATAGTAGTTTAGGTGTTAAATGAAAGCACGCAGGGTTGTCATATGTCTTGATTTTTCAAAATGTCAGCACTATGGCTCCGTAGAATTTCCCGGGTTTAATCAGGCTCTGGCCATTTCGCCGTAAACGTGTGTAGGGCCATAACCGGGAGTGCAGTTACATGCAAGAAGAGGAATTACGTATCCGCGAATATGGAAGTGTAAAACGCATGAATGTTATACTCCAGCTGGGAATATTAATATTTTTTTTACACTTCGGAATACGGAAACCAAACAGGGCTGCATGATTTTGGAAAAAAAAAACAAAAAACGAAACACAATTGGAATTTTTGTGATTGTTATTAGATCTGAACGGTGCTTTATTACGCAAAATTAACTCTTGTGAGCTTTAAACCAAGTTATAACATTATCTTCTCAAAAACGGTTCAGCTTTGTTCCACCTTGTGATGTCATGAAGTGGTAGTTTTCAAGTTAACAGCTCCTTTTACCTTTAGTTCAGTAGAAATCGGCAATCCCAAGGCTAAAAACAATCAAAAGATTCTAGTAAAAGTGTGTGAACTTGAAAAACAAAACACAAATGAACACTTCTCGTATCGCCGCATGACATCACAAGGTGGAACAGAGTGTTTTCAGTTTGAGAGAAGAAAAAAAACACTATAAATGTGCAGAATTTGTTTGTTAAACCCGCGTGAATGAAACAAAACTCAACTCCGAATGACATTATATTAACAAAGATCAGAAAATAGTGTAATAACGGCCTTTTAAGAATCAGAGTTTTGTTCAGACAACTCCAGCAGTGTTAATATTTGACAAAAGACTGAAATACTAACTCATAAACTAATAAAAGAATCCCGTGCATGTTTGCAGCGATGTAAACTACAGGTACAACAAAACTTTTTGATAAAAAGACAGAATACTTAGTTGTGGATGTTCTATTACTTAAATAACTGCAGCCTTTTTGATTTGATAATTACGCCAACCTCAAATTGTGACAGTGTAGTTGAGTCGTTCACGATATATTGTTCATATCATTCATACTCCATACAACTGTACAACAACTCACCCTTATGTAACAGATAATACTCCCTACAACAATTCTGGTTGTGCTTACGGACGTCAAACTGATTTTATGTGGTACACGGCGCTCAAAAATCTGTCAGAATGTTTTAGTACGACTTTGGTAAACTACGAAGACGCACCGCTTGATGGATTGTCGGAGCATTACGGCGACTGTAGATTCGTGGAGTAAATCATGTCCTTTAGTCTGACAAACTGCATCAGCGCACAAGGAAAGAGCTGTTTTGTCAGCGCTTATAGTTTGTGCAATTAGCCATGTGATTTTAAGTTTAGTTTCTGTAAAACGTAAACAAATGTGCGCAAAGCTGCTTTAAACACATTATTACTCAATGTATATTTGAGTCGTCCTTGTAGAAAACAAAAACAAACTTAAATTCGCTTTCATAATCCACATTCACCAAGACAGGGAGGCAACGCCGGGCGAATTACGCCACGATCTGCCGATGTATCGTGGACGCCTGGGCTAAAAGATCAGTCTCAAGTGTCGTCCGTTTATTTCTCTTAATGCGTTTTATTATCTGGTGCAACTTACGTATGAAAATAGACGAGAAAATTCAACATTATTGCGCCTTATAGTCAGAAAAATACGGTATTAGCACTAGACGTCTGTGTTCGGTAAAATATAGTAGGTAATTTTGCTGCGAAATTTTTACTTTACAAATTACAGACAGGGGCATTTGCACTTGATTAAGATAATTACAAATCACCAAAGGTCCACAGGTAAAACTAATCCCATGCGAATAGGGCTATAGACTATTTTAGTAACAGTACCAAAAAAAAAACCCCGTAACATATCTTTACATTTACGCAAGCGGACCGCAGTGACAAGCCCAAACCGAGCTGCATCCAGTTCTACATATTAATGAGTGCACAAGAAGCCTATTTTAACTGCAGGAATTTCAACAACGTTATAAATCTCTCTTCTTCTCTCTTCCCTCTTGTGTCTTTGGTCATGGTAGTCACTCTTAAATCGTCTCCGTCTAGTACAAAATAATCAAAACATACCCCCTAGCCCGTACCCGCTCCCCCCCTCCCCGGTCCGTATATCTCTCCGCAGACCCGTAATGTAGTGCGGTGTTCCCGTCTTTGCATATAAGATAATTTGGGCATCCATCTTGACTGGGGACAGATTTATCTCACTCCGAGGACAGTTTCACGTCTCCTTCTTTAGCGCTTCAATGGAGCCTGCTTAATTCCTCCGCCGGCAGCCCCCCATTCCCCGGAGATGTTATTTTTTCTCCTAAATGTCCGACCGGAGAGTGATGCCGGCGTTGTTGTGATAAATAAATTAAAGATTTGAATGATTTTTTTTGTTTTTTTGCCACGTTGGGTCGCGTTTTACGGTCGCACGGCGCCACGAGTCCGACGAGATTTGTCCGGAGACGATTTATTCCCTCTTGTGAAATGTTCTGTTCATTTGGTGACTACTGGACCACTGCTAAGGAACTGGGAGGTGGACTGGAGCAATTCTACCGAGGCTAAAAGTATTTGGAAAAAAAAAAAAAAAAAGAAGAAGAAACTGAGATATTGCGATGAAAATTCAAAACGAAAACAAAATTCTATTATAAGGCTGCAAAACATGTCAAACTTGATGACTTAGCTGTGTAAAAACCACACTGCCAGCTCAGTCCTTGTTATCTCTTTACAGGTATAATACTCCCTACATTGAGGCATAACTAGTAACTCTTAACCATATAATTAAGTGCCAGTTTACATGTCTTTGTTAAGGCTAATTAAGGTATTTTAAGGTTATAAAGTGGTAGAAGTCTTAAATGTTGTCATAAAAATGTCATTAAATAAATCCAAAATAATTTTATTCACTCGTGAAACTACAAAGCTTACATAAAAATTCTTAAAAATTTTGACTCAATTAAGAAATAAGACTAACCTCAAGATTATTTTCGATTTCACTACAAATTTTCACAACAAATTTTCTTGCAAAATGTCAAAAAATTAAGGTATTTTAAAGTGGTAGAAGTGTTGAATATTGACATAAAAACTAAATTAAACAAAATCCAAAATAATTTTATTCACTCATCAAACTATGAGAGTAAAAACTTGATGAAGCTTACATAAAAATTATTCAGAATTTTGACTAAATGAGGAAACAAGACAAACCTCAAGATTATTTTGGATTTTGACAACAAATCTTCTTGCAAAATGTCTAAAAATTAAGGTATTTTAAGGTTATTATAAAGTGGTAGAAGTGATAATGTTGTCATAAAACCGTCATTAAATAAAATCCAAAATAATTTTATTTACTCGTCAAACTACAAGAATCAAAACTTGACGAATCTTACATAAAAATTCTTAAAAATTGTGATTAAATGAGGAAACAAGACTAACCTCAAGATTATTTTTTGATTTCGACAACAAATTTTCACAACAAATTTCTTGCAAAATGTCAAAAAATGTTGTCATAAAAACTTAATCAAATAAAATCCAAAAATCATCTTATTCACTCATCAAACTACAAAAAGCAAAACTTGGTGAAGCTTACATACAGATTATTCAAAATTTTGACTAAATGAGGAGACTAACCTCAAGATTATTTTCGATTTCGCAACAAATTTTCATTTTAGACTCTGTTCAGATTCTTCCAAAATGTCTAAAAACGGCAAAATCCTAAAATATTCCTTTAAAATTAGTTGTAGCTTCTCCGTTTTCTTGAGTAACCATTGCTCTGAGCCGAATCGCAGTTACGTTGAACTAACTAAACTTGACTTCCCACAACATTGTCCAATCAAAACCGTGCAGATGTACTCGAGTGTGAACAATGACCTAATGCAATTACTTATCATTTTTGAAGAATTCCACTGCGCTCTAATATCTCCAGGCAACACTTTATACCACAAGAGAAACAAGCCAGAACATTGCATTGTTTAGTCAATTGGCTATTTATTTATGCTAAAGGAGCCCCGTAGCAGTGTGCTGATGTATAAGAGTCGACGTGAATACGAGACAAAGGACCTAAAACTCTGAAGGGGCTGGATTTAGTCTAATATTCCTCTACGAAAATGTTCAAATCCTCAATAAAAGATGGTTTACTATCTTTACTATTTTCTGTATGGACAAGTTATAGGTTTGCCTTAAATGTTCCACAGTTTAGAATTAATTGTATCTATCTACAGGGTTCCCACAGTTATTTCCCAGGCCTGGATTTTAGTAAATTCAATGAAAATTTTGGAAAAGTCATGGAATTTTACTGTCTCTTTCAGCGTTCTGTTAAGTTATCATAAGGCTACGGTGCAAAAAAAAAGTTAAAATGACTTAAATTAAGAACATTTGACTTTATTTGAGTAAATTAAACTCGACAAATAAAATTAAAACCATGGAATAAGTGTGTTTGTCTTAATTCAAGCAGCATATAGTGGAGCAAGATGTATTTTCATATTTTAAGTACAAAAAGTCATCATTTTACGTTTTACAATTTTACAAATCACGATAAAACTTTCTTAACTTGGCTAGATTTAGTTTTTTTTGCGGTGTATTATGATTATTTCTGAACGTTTGTAAGACTTTTTGTTTTAAGTAAAATGACTTTTCCAAAATTTTCATTGAATTAAAAAAAAAATCCCAGCCTGGGAAATAATTTTTTCGATTTCTATGACTTTTCCAGGATTTCCATAACCGTGGGAACCATGTACATAGATATGATTAATTCTAAACTGTGGAACATTCAAGGCAAACCTATAACTTGTCCATAAAGAAAACAGATAATAAACCATCTTTTATTGAGGATTTGAACATTATCGTAGAGGAATATTAGACTTAAGTACGATGTAGTTGCGTGAAAGAGATACTAAAATTTCATCACTTTTCCAAAACTTTGCCAATGATATTTTCAATTTTCATGACTTTTCCAGGATTTCCATGACCGTGGGAACTCTGTCCATTAATCCCTAAAAGGTTGCGTTCACGTTCTACAATTTGATGAAAGTGCCATTATAACTCTATGGGAGATTCGCTGCTTTTGAAAGACACTGTATATCTAATCCTGACTCCTAACCCTAAACTTCTGATCTCCAAATGTGGAATCTTATCGTTATTTGCTTGTGATTGGCTGCACAAACTCGCCACATCAATCTTAGGGCACTGAGTTGACACAGAGGGCGTTGAACTTCGTTATTAGGCCCAGTAATTACAGCGATATGAACCATAAACCGGGTCAACAAACCTGCAACCTGACATTTACACGGCAAATTCCACCTGAGAATTCTGAACTCGGTATTAAACATGACGTCAAGACAACGCATCCTATTGGTGCTTCGCGGTGACATCGTGCTCTGGGTGTTCTACATGTATGTCTATGGTGAAATGTTTATGAAGTAACGTGACACAACGCACATATTACACTATCTTTGAGTGTCCAAAAAAGCGCTATATAAAACTGAAGCATTATTATTCTTATTATTACATCAGCAAACACATTTTTTTTCCTGAACACTCTTAAAAAAATACAAAATGGCCTTAAGCAACACATTTTCAGGATGGTTCTGTTCAGGTGTCCGATTTTCAACCAAAAAGGCGAAAGCGACAAACTGAAAAACTGTAATCTTACTCGAGGGACTTGTTTAACAGCACGAATCATCTCACGTGTTCTAATTCGAGATAAGTCGGTTCTTTATTCGGCCCTACAAAGGCAGAACGACGTAACATCACGAGCGCAACAAAATGAGTTCGTGTCACGTTGTTTGTACTCGAAACCTCCTTTATCGTGTGAATAAATATCACCAAAAATACTGAACTCGAAATTGACCTTTGATCCTTATTTGTCCGTTGCTGTACTTTGCCTTTGTGTCGTGAGCCAAAAATAAGGAGTCGTACAAAGGCAAAAGGCAAAAGGCAGTGACTGTGCATATTGTGTTTGCGATTTAGTTCATAAATATATTTTATTTTACAAACGGCTTCTTCTTTTTGTTGGGGCCTCGGCACAGGGTCTAAACACATTAAATAAATAAACCTTTGTATTCAATTATACGTAAATGATCTTTAACGTGTAGTATTTAAGTGTAAGTTTAAGTGTTGTGTAAGTATTTATTCATACTGTACACAGTGGCGGAGTTAGCAATTTGGGGGCCCTAGGTGAGTTAAGTTTGGGGCCCTCACTATAATTATTTATTTATTTTTTTCATATTGTTCTTGAAACATGCACATCTTTATTTATTTGAATTATGGTGGATTGGAAACTTGTCTTACTAGTTTGGTCGCTTACTAGAGAACCAGAGCTGAAAGTAGTTTTATTTTTTGCTAGTACAGTTATATTTTTGTTTACATCCATTACATACAGTATCATTATTATTATTATTTTTCTAATGATTATTGTTTAAAAGTAAAACTACTCTCATTTAAAGTCACACTGAGAGAAAATCAAATAGCTCTGAGGCCTCGGTGATTAGTCACATTAGTCAGGGAAAATGGTTGTGGGCCCCTTCAGGTTTGGGGGCCCTTGGCAGCTGACTACTTTTGCCTAATGGTAGCACCGCCTCTGACTGTACAGACTATAGGCGAGTTTCATTGTTGACAAAAGCGCGCGTTGCATGCTGGGAATTATTTTGGTCGGCGGCAAGAAAAACTAATTCAACATGACGGACGGAGCGAGAAAGCACGTAAAGGGTATTGATCCCGGTTATTTATCCACTCTAACGGCAGAGGACCCAAGACCATTTGACCAGAAATTGGTCATAAGCATCGATGGAGCCAAATCACCCTTTTCAACCCCTACAAATGTGGACCAAACCAAATTTCTGGTCAGAATCGCCAACTACCTGGACAAATATTCACTTGGGTGATATCCACAATGACTTGGTGGAAACTCCTGGGCCATTCACAGCAGAAAAGATGAAAACCTCCAAGAGTCTCGATGTGTTGTTGAACTTGTTGGAGTCCACGGTTTGTTAGGATCTTCTACGTTTGCTCTGCGAATGTCTAAAAGTCGTTTAATTCACCGTTAGCGGTTCTTTTCACTCAGAATACGAAAAAGACATTTTCCTTCTTCCGTGCTTCTATTTGTGCATCCGATAATGCAGCAGGAATTTACCATTATCGGGGATAAATACGCGAGGTTACGCACTGTGTTTGACCGCTACCGTGTTTCTTGCCTCCGACCAAAATATTTCCCAGCATGCAACGCGCGCTTTTAATAACAACTGAATAACAGCTGAAATTCGCCTATACTGCAAAGTCACTTGTGTGTCAAATTGGAAATCCAAAGCTCTTCTATATCATTTCAAACAAACTCCATGATGAAAGAACAAAAATGTGGCTGTTTGCTGCAGGTGTTCCAATCAGTGGGAGCAGGTAGAGGGCGCTCTTGGAAAAAGGATCAAAACTAAAACACAACAGACTCCAGGCTTAGGGCTCCACTAAGCCCCGATGAAGACCAGTTAAGGTCGAAACATGTCGGCTTTGGCCATTCAGATAAAGGCCTTTTGACTACATTTTTCCTCATGCGATTTTTTACTTTTTCTACTTCTTTGGAGCGCCTGGAGTCCGTTGTGTTTTAGTTAAACTCCACGATGACTCAAGCTTGGTGAGGTGCTTTTCTTATAATGGACTGAAGTCTGGGAAAAATCAAGCAATTAATAATGATCATGTCAGTTACTACCTTTTTTCTTAGCATGACTCATTATTTTTGGCTCATGAGGAACTGACAAATAAAGGTCAAACGTAAATTTTGTGCTCAATATTTTTCGCATACAAATATTTCTTCATTTTAGCGACTAGTGGTCAAATTTTTGGTACTTTTGTCTGGACAAAACAGAAACTTTGAAGTCATTTTTCTCAGTTTCACATTTAACAGTTTCAAATTTTCCGGTGAGTTAAGCTCTTTTTTGGTGTAGTCATATTGTGTTAAAACAAAGCAAAACTAAGAGTAACAGAGCTCCAGACAGAACAGTGCCTCCAGTTAGTATCACACCCCGAGGAAACATTGACGACATTGGCTGCGAAGTACCGATCACTCCGCGTTTTGTCCACAAGCAAACTCAGAAGGCATTTCCAGAGAATGAGAAACACACGCCGTTTGACGCTTAAGTGAAATGAAATTATGCAAGAAAAAAATTAAACCCACAACCCACCGACAAGTGTCAATAAAAATACAAGAAAAGAACCCAATACTTACTTCCCCCTTTGCCTTTTTTTGCTTTACAAGACGGGGAGGGGTTACATGTAGTGCCATTGCCCATCCATTCCCATATTCATCCCCATTCCACTCATAGGCCCTGGAAAGAGGAGAGAAACGAAAAGAGGGAGAAGTCAGCAAAAGGGAAAAAAAAGCAGAAAAAAAACGAGCGCAGAGATAGTTTATTTGTGATAGATTCCGTCCCGCGTGACCCAGGTTAGGAAGAACAACAAGCAGGAGAGGCAGCGGAGAGCTCGGGGGACCGGGCCAGGCCGAGGACGTGTTAATGCGCGGATTAGCGGCTAACAAGGGAGGCTAATGCTAAAGCTAAACAAGGTGATAAGTGGCGGGCGAGCGTGCCGAGGGTCAAGGGGGAGGCTGGCCAGGTCAAGAAAATGTTAGCGATACTCGTGCAGGAGGTTTGTGCGCACGTCTGAACACCTTATAGTGCCGTAACTTTAAAGCACATGCAATTCAGCCTGTAAATATCTTAAAAAAGGAGCACATTTTCAGTCAGATGTCCTTTCTATGTGAATATAAATGCCACTAATCTCGATTTTGGTGTTCAGTAAAACCATTTAAACTCACAAAATCTGAATATTCGGTTAAAGGATGTTCATTTATATCAGGGATCTCAAACCTTCACCTCCTTCCAAGTAGCTCGCCAAATGATTTCTGAATTATACGTACTGTTCTGAACAAGTAAAACTGAAGTAAATAAGTAAATAAATGGATAATTGTTTGGTTATCATGATTGTTATATACAGTGGGTGTCAAACTGAAATTCACAGAGCTCGAAATTAAAAACTGGGACCAAGTCGTGGGCCAAACTAAATATTTATTGAACAATTTCCACGGCATCTGCATGTTTTCTCTTCTTTCAAGATATGTAATGTTAAACCTTTTCTTATTAAAATAAATGATTAAGAATAGTTTTGCTTAAACATTGAATGTAGAACAGGGTTGGGCAAACTTTTTGACTCGAGGGCCACAAAGGGTTCTAAAATTTGAAGGAAGGGCCGGACCAGGAGCAGATGGATGGAGTTTTTTGGCAATTCACCTCATAAGAGAAAAAAATAACATGGGATATGTAGAAAATATATCCCATGTTATTAAAATATCCCATAATTGAAAATCATTACAAAGCATCACAACAAAATATCTGTCTTTCAGGTCCCACGGTATTTACTATTTACTGACTTTTAAAACACTGAAAATTATTGTTATTGTTGTTCTTCAAGGTCGGCGGGCCGGATCAAGAAGATTAAAGGGCCGCATATGGCCCCCGGGCCGTAGTTTGCCCATCTCTGATCTAGAACATTAAATAAATAATGTCTCTATAGCCTATCTGTAGTGGGCCAGCTCTAATACATATTTTGAAATGATCTCACGGGCCAAATATAATTATATCGCGGGCCAAATTTGGTCCCCGGGCCTGAGTTTGACATGTCTGATATATACAATCAAATTCTTGCGACCGCTAAAATGTGTAGCTTTCTAGAATTTTTGTTTTGTAAAGGTAGCTCACTGAAGCAAAAAGGTTGGAGACCCCTGATTTATATGTTCTATAACCAAACTTGTTGATTGTCGCTGTGTTCAATAATAACTGTGTCTTTAACAATCTTTAATTCAGTCATGTAGTATAAATATGACAATCTGTACAAATGTTTATATGCTCTTTCCAGTTTCATGCACTTCCACTTCCACTTTTCCTACCTCCTCCCATTGGTCAGTTTATAGTTTTTATGATTTCAGTGAGTGATAAATAAATATAACCAATCACAGTGAAGTGTGAACTTCAAGAAGAAGCAGAACTCTTTCTTACTGGCAAACCATTATCAAATCTTGTCTAGTGCAACATTATAAAAGGAAGAGGAGAAAAAAATTCAGTTTGTCGACTGGACAAAAGTTAGTTTGGTTGAAGACGTTTCGCAGCTCGTCCAAGCTGCTTCTTCAACCAAACTAACTTTTGTCCAGTCGACAAACTGAATTTTTTCTCCTCATGGATTCTACCTGGACGACTGAGGGATTCTTCACATTATAAAAGGAAATTTCAATCAGTTTTGAAGTTTTGGAGTGAATACGTTTCATCACTCCCCCAAGTGGCTTCTTATAGTTTTATAGTTATTTAATGAGACAGGAACAGTGCACAGTCTACACTAACTGTAACAGGGGAGATGTTTTGTACCAGGTTGTAGCACCAGTTCTAATTTCCACCCGTTGTCCCTGAGTAGATTCATTGACAGATTGTATTTAACTGAGTTTAGCTTTCAGATATTCTTCAGTTCTGACAGGATCACTGCCTTATATCTGTGTGAATGGAGGAGCGAACTACTCTGAAACTGACACACCCTAGTGGTTTCCATTAAGGAATATGTGTTATTATTTATGCCAATTGAACGACTCTAGGGTGTGAACTATCACCTGAGTTAGACAATATTTTTACAAATCTTGCAAGAGTAACAATGCAGCACGTATTTTTTTCTATAACTGCGGTGTCACCTGCTTGTTAATAGTGGTTCAGTCCACTGACCTACCCTAAGGTGTTGGGTAGTTGCAAATCTTGCCTAAAAGTGAACCTAGCCTCTACAAAAAATGTGTTTTTAACTTTTCAGAACACTTTAATAGTTAGTCTGATGGTGCCACATGTTTGTTGATAACGGTTCAGTCAATTGAACTACCCTAAGGTGTGAACTCAGCCGCCTGTCACCTGAATCATATAGAACTCTACAAAAAATGTGGTTTTTAACTTTTCAGAACACTTTAATAATTAATCTGATGGTGCCACATGTTTGTTAATAACGCTTCAGTCAATTGAACTACCCTAAGGTATGAACTCTGCCACCTGTCACCTGAATCATATATAACTCTACCTAGACTCTACAAAAAACTTAATATAATTTTTTTTTTACCAGATTATAATTGTTACATTTTCAGAGCACTTTAATAGTTACTCTGATGGTGTCACATGTTTGTTAATACCTGCGCAGTCCATTGAACTACCCTAAGGTGTGAACGGTCCCCTAAGTCATATTTTTGCAAATCTTGCCTAAACCGTACCCTAGCCTCTACAAAAAATGCAATTTTAAGTTTTTACCATATTATAATTGTTACATTTTCAGAGCACTTCCACATGCTTGTTATTAACGGTTCAGTCAGTTGAACTACCCTAAGGTGTGAATGATCACCTGAGTCATATATAACATGGCCTCTACAAAAAATGCATTTTTTTTTTTTTTACCAGATTATAATTGTTACATTTTCAGAGCACTTTAATAGTTAGTCTGATGGTGCCACATGCTTGTTAATAAGTGCGCAGTCCATTGAGCTACCCTAAGGTGTGAACGATCCCCTGAGTCATACTTTTGCAAATCTTTCCCAAATCGTAACCTCTAAAAACATTACAAACCAAATTATAATTCACACATTTCAATCTCATTTTTTCACAGCCAGTCTGAGGGTGCCACATGCTTGTTAATAACTGTGCCAAACTGTTCCGTCCTGAACCATGTCCTGCAGACTCACCGGCCGGTCGGATCCCCATGTGCTGCTGCCCGTCCAGCACGAAACTGCCCATGGGCTGGCCCTCGGGACTGTACGCCGCTCCCTGGCTCACTGAAGGATCAAGAAGAAAACCTGATTGTAGTCAAAACGTGGACATCAACACAGGAAGAGGGGGGCCGCGGGGAGGGGGAGGAGAGAAAAACACCAGACAATCAGCATATTGTCCCAGCTCTATAGCCCCAGACATACTGTTAGACATTGTTGGTCATGTTTGCACTGATTGACGCGTGGCATGCTAAGACACGGGCTCCTCCGGCATGCGCTCGCCAGCTCGCACAGTCGCTGTCATTCAAACGCGCGCACAGTAAAAGCATTGTTCGGATAAACGCAGACAAAAACATGCGGTTTGACAGGACGGAGAAGCCCGTTTCTGGCCAATCAGAGGAAGGAGGCTACAGGCTAACATGCACGGGAGAGTGTTGTTATAGTGGGATTGGTTTAACCCTTGTGTTGCTTCTGTGGGGTCAAAATGAATATGTTAGTAGTGTAAATGGCGGTTTTGGTTAGAATCGGGGTGTCGTTATGGGAAATTTTATGTTTTGGGGAGCTGCCAAATAAACCCCTTGAGTGAACCATGTGGGGTTATTATTTATTACATTTTTAAAAATAATAAAAATATACAAAACTAAGAAAAAAAGTAAAATAAAATAATAACATAAAAAATAAATAAAAAATATAATAAAATAATAATAAACAAATAATATTAATTTATTATAAATACATTAAAATAATAAATAGATAAAAAATAAAAAATAAATAAAAAATTTAATTAAATTATTCCCTAAGTAAGTTCTAATCTAACCATATAGAGTCACCAAATTTGGTAGCTGGCTTCAAAATAAATAAATAAATAAATAAAAATAAATTAATTAATTTAAAAAATTATTAATTAATACATTTTAAAAAATAAATTAAATAAATAAAGAAAATAAAATTATAATACAAAAAAATCATATTAATTAATTATAATAAATTAAATATAATAAATAATAAAATAAAATAATTCCATAAGTAAGTTCTTACCATATAGAGTCACCAAATTTCAAGATAGAGTCACCAAATTAAAACAATAATTAAGTTTTATTCTGAATTGTGAATATTATATAAGTTCCCCAAAACAAAATGTATGACTCAACGAAATCAATGTAAGAACACAAATGTATTAATTAATCCATTCATACATATTATGGGCTGTATGAATGGGGTCTTGAGTCGTTCCCCGGAGCATTCTAACCATATCCATATTCATATTAACCTTTCCATTACAATGTCATTTAGCATAATTATTATTGAACAACACAAGGGCTGAATCCATGGAAATCCCTCATTCACATTCACCAGCATTCAGCGTTCTCAATGAATGACTGCTTATCTCCCACGATAAAAACAACATCTCATACATGCTCTGCTCCTGTCATGTGTTGTAACCTAACAGCCTTATCTGGAATTATCGTGTTGCTTCAGATTAGCGGTAGCAGTTAGTCATGCTCATATTTTTGTCATTTTCTTTCTCCTATTTTTGTCAGAATTCACTCTCCGTATACAGGAATGGCACAAAGGGAGAGGTCGCCCACACTTGTAGCTGCATCTCATTTTCCAAATTTTGGTTTAATTACGTAACGCCCCGCTGGGTGTGTAAAGAGAACCTAATCTCGGAAAGTACATGCATTTCCTTTGCTAAAATATGTTTAAGTCACTGGAGATGTAATCAATGCTCAGAGCGAGAGTGAATCATGCATTTGGGATTTAAATTTTATTTAATTTGTTTATATTTTTTGGTAGATTTTTACAAATTATCAAAAAATTATCATCTTTTTAAAGGGTTTTCTGTACATTGTATAATTCTACATTGATAAGATATTCATATTCATATTTATTTACTACAAGACCTGTGAATTTAGGCTTGATCCAGAACACAAATATTGTAAAAAAAAAAAAAAAAAAAAAAAAGCTATAAATTTGGCCAATTGAACTTTAAAATGTAATTGAACTGTAAAATTTCAAGTGGGAAAAAAAAAAAAAAAAAATCTCTAAAAATAAATTCACACATTTTTATTTAATTAAAGCAGGGGAAAAAAATTGGCCAATTGAACTTAACAAACTTTAAAATTTCATGTGAAAAAAAAATTCTAAAAAAAATAAATAAAATTTTTTTGTCAATAACCTACTTTTTTTTAAATTTTTTATTAAAGCTGAAAAAAAAAATGGCCCGTTGAACTTAACAAACTCTAAAATTTCATTAGGAAAAAAAAAATCTAATTATGAGTTTTTATCAACAATCTACTATTCTAGAATTTAATAAAAGCAGGAAAAAAGTTGGCCAACTGAACTTAACAAACTGTAAAATCTCATGTGATAAAAAAAAAAAATTCCAAAAAAAAAAAAAATCATGTGTTTTTGTCACCAAGCTACAATTTTTGAATTCAATTAAAGCAGGAAAAAAAATCTAAGTGACATTTATAAAATTTCAAATATTCTCTTTCATGTACTGTATGTGAGTGCGTTTTTTTGTGTTATTTTTTTTTCCACGTTTTTCTTACCTGCTCGATTCGACTGGTCAATCATGGGCTGTACTATTCTTCTCCTGGCATTGATGAACCTGAAAGACACGAGAGAGGAGACAAATCAGATTTAGTGACCTTGCATCACACATTACGAGTTCTATTTTTAGAGCGACGTTACCCTGGGCCCCCCAAAAAAACCTATCAACGCCCCTGCAACAAAAGAACGATTGTGCGCCGACCCGGGAGCACCGTGATATTTTTAATGTGCCTCATGATCTATTCTTTCCCCCTTTTAATAAAGCTTTTGATTACGCTGGGTTGCTATGGACACCGGGGAGACATTTCTCAAGTATTAAATGCGGCGCAGGTAGGTGGCGAGATAGCGTTTTATCGTCAGAGCTGGCGCGAGGTAGGAGTAGGAGCCCTCGGTATCAAAGGTGACACAGCTATATACAGGATGAATAGGTTTTGATTTGCAAGACAAAACCCAACCCTATTCCGATTGGCTGGCGACAGATCAATCACTCCGTTTTGACCATTTTATGAGCCTAAAATGCAAAAGTGGTAAAGCGCTGATGGGGTGATAAAAAGGTTGTGGGTTTGACGCCAACAATCAAAGCAAGGTCAACAAAGCATGCCTTCGTTTTCAGCCGCACACATGGCGAAAGTGGTGACCCTAAACCACCCCTTGAGGAAAAGTAAGCGGTAAAAGAGCCCGCTTCTTAGACCTGAAGTTAAATATGGACTCCTCTTAAGAACTGAGACACGCTAGAGGAATTAACAAAGATTTATAGGTGCACTGTGTAACTTTTCTTGAGTCTCCATGTTTGTTTGGGACGTTACTCTTATCTTGCCTCGAAAAACACTCATTCTTACTTTGACCAGGCTCGCCTCTCCGCAGATTTGACCTGTAACTTGGCCTTGGTCATTTTCTCCCTGCGTATTTGAGCAATGTGTCTCGCCCCTGTACAGATATGTGGTATAAGCAGCTCTTGAAGTCAAAATAAGGTGAATAAGGTGACGATTTTCTGGCTCCTATGTTCCTGTATCTGATCTTTTAATGACAGTCTGAACGATGCAGATCAGATTTTTTTCAAATACGACCCAGGACACTTGGATATTTGACCCTAAAACCGATACATATCCGATCTTTTGACATGCGACTTCAGTCTGAACGGTCAGGTCACATTCATCCCACCTACAGGTCAGGCTCGGAGTCTCGTCAATGGAGCGAAAGCGAGGTTCGCGAGTTAATTAATACTTGGGTCGATCGCTGTATTCTGGCCAAACTGGAAGGTTCTTATTTATCGGAACTGGGCGTTTTTTGAAATGATTGCCAAAGAAATGTCCGAGCACGGCAACAGACGGTCCTGGCTTCAATGTCAATGAAAAATAACAAACCTGCGAGCCAAAAACAAGGAGGCTAAAGACAAACAAAACAAACAAGGCAGCCGTGGACGTGTAACCTGTCCATTTTTCGAAGAACTGAACCGTATTTTGAGAGTCAAGCCCAGCGTTTAGACGACTTCCGTAAACACTGAACACGCTCGATGAGTGTGACGTCGTCGTGTCCTCCAATGCGCATGCGGGACACTTTTGGGGCGTTTAAAGTTCACACTGGAGATCACAAACAAGTCGGATTTAACCCGGAAATGTGAACGACTTCGCAAAAAAATCCGAATTAAGCATTAAGCCCTGCAGTCTGAACGTAGTCTAAGAGCGGTTTGTACTGTCTGCAAGTTTTTTAAGAAAGTCAAAATGAAAAAAAGCACCTTGTAACGGAATACGTACTGTACTAGAAATCCTACTTTTCACGGACTATTTGATCATGACCATCCCACCTCCATCTTCGTATCACCCGCTGGAATCTCAACGTCAGCTTTGAGTTACAAATGACTCTTTTCATTCCAAGCCCGACTCCCGACTCCCACTCCAGCCTTCCCCCCCCTGGGCCGGGACCCCCGCTCCGCTCCCCGTGCATTGTAGGGCCTCCACACTCTCCGCGCACTCCCCTCTCCAGCTGTCCAGAAATGAGGACCAGGCGTGGGGCTACTCGGTGCCTTTCACGAGGTATTGTTATGTCAGCGAGCCCATCAATTAGGCTGTCTGAAGTTTTATCACCAGAGCCAGCTCCACAAAGCAGCCTCCCCTGGCCGCCCCATTGGTCCGGTGGCTGTGGCGGAGGAGAGTCGCGGGTCATCTGGAGGTGACCGCGAAAAAGGGGGTAAGGCCTGGACTGCGGATCCTGGTCACCGGATTGATCGATCTATCTAGATAACCAAGAATACGCAGCTTTAGAGGTCAAAGTATGTCCACTGTGTACTGTCTGCGCCTAATTATTGTCTAATTGGTGATAGTTTTATTGTACGATAATCAGGAAGTGCGCGTTGGCATGCTAGCTTCAGCGCTCTTGCTTCGGCAGTAAACCTATGGTGTTGTCAAAATTGCATATGAGTCGAAAAGCATTGACGAAACTCTTGAAAAATCAAAACAAAAACTAAGAAAGACGTATCCCATGGCAACAGTGTCTCTAAAAACGTTTCTCGAAGTAGATATCGCAAATGATTATTCGTACACCAATGTCAGTGTGTATAATTGGGCCTGTGGAATCTGTTGTTGTTGTGCCCTTAAGCAAGACACTTCATCCACCTTGTATAGGCAACGGTAGCTACAATAACATCTTATCACAAGTGAGTATGGAATGAAAGAATAATTTATATATTATGATATTTGTTGCCGATCCTAAAACTGTATTACCGGTTTGAGAGAAGTTTGAGAGAAGAACTCAGCCTAAATCTACAGAGTTTGTGCGTTAAATATGTGTGAATGAAACAAAACAAAACACAACTCCAGATATGTTGGTCCGTGCGCCATTCGTTCTTTTGAATTTCAATTAAAAACAAAAAAACTGTAAAATGGGAAAACAGTTGGTTATTTCATTATTTGGTTTTAGTGTCAAACAAAAAAAAAAACTGACTTTGACCTAAATTTCCAATATTTATAAGTTTATTTCATATACCACAAATGAAAAAACAGTCTCGGTGCCTATTTTAATTTAGATATTTTAGTTTCTCTGGTTTATTTGCTCCGGAAGTTCTGCTGCTTTGACGTGCCATGTGTAAATTCAGTGTTGACTGAATAAAGGAGTTTATCGCTGCTACCTGTTTCTCGTCATGGAGTTTAACAATTACTTTCTGAGACACGAAACTAAACGTGTCCCTATAAAAGACGACGACATGTTTGTTCACAAAACTGCAGCGATGTTTCAGGTAAGTCCTTCTAGCAGCAGAACTTCCGGGGCAAATAAACCAGAAAACGAGAATAAAATATAAAATAAACAGAATACCAGAGAATAAAACATAAAAATTGAAATCGCCATGATGACAATTTTGTATTAAAATATTGGAAATAGAGGTCAAAATCAGTTTTTTTGTTTGGTTTCTACTCAAACCGAATAATGAAATGACAAACTTTTAAAAATTGTATTGTTTTCCGAACAAATTGTACACAGACTTATGTTTTTTTGTTTTTTTTAGGAGGTTCATCATTATAACATAGATCAGCAAATATTGTCATACAGACCTTTTAAAATCCTAAACTTTGACAAAGTTCAAAGTCCCTCCAAGTTCAAAATGTTACTAAATTGCGCTAGTCCTATGAGGTCAAAGTTCAACCGTCCATCTTTACAGTATCAGCACAAAAATCCAGCATATCATATCCACCAATCAAGTCCACCCTTTCTTGACCTCTCTTGCGCTCTCTCCATCCCTCTCTCGTTCCTTTCACGTACTAAACATGTAGCGTGGACTTAGCGCTACAGGTACTGCCATGTGTTTGAGATTACTCCTCGGTTTCAAATCACGTCAGACCTGTCCTGCACGGAGCCCACCGCCTCTCGTAACGTACGCTCGGCGGCGGCAACCATCAGTGGGGCGAGCGCAACCTGGTCATTAGCCTCTCGCAAAGACCTGGAACCAATTTGGCTCGCCTAATCCCCCATGAAGCCCCGATACCTGCCCTTACCTTCTGCAATGAACTTAAATGGCTGTAATCTCGGCCAGCTCAAAGTCACATGGTTAAACGTACAAAATGCTCAGTCGAAGGATGAAAAAAAAAACAAAAAAACGGAGGAGAAGAGAGGCGCGGTGCTCATTTGCAAGGGGGCATCCAGAGGGCACGAGGCAGGGGTGCGCACTAGGCCCCTTAAAGTTCATATGACGTTTTTTTCAAATTCTGACTTCGTTTAGTAGTGAGTTAGTATCTGTTATCTATGATCAATATTTATCATAGTTTTGCATCAGTTACGTGACAATTTGTGGGGAAAAAAGCACAAAAATACAAGACGTAGCAGTGAGTTTTAAAACAGAATCCCTAATATCTATGTCACGGAAAATTCCATCCAAAATACATGGACAATTTACGCACAAGAAACTTTTTTTGACAGTTGAAATCTTCAGATGTTGCCATTTCTCTTTAATAGTCTAATCATAAATTTTAGTGATTGTTTACCATATAAAAATCAATAGTGCGCCTTATGTATTATTTCTGGTTGTGCTTACTGACCTCGAGCTGATTTTATGTCGTACACAGCGCTCAAAAATCTGTCAAAATGTTTTAGTATGACTTTGGTAAACTACGAAGACGCGCATATTCCGCTGAGTCGTGTCCTTTAGTCCGACAAAAGCTGAACCGCATCAGCGCACAAGGAGCGAGCTGTTTTTTTCAGCGATTATAGTTTATGCAAATGAGCCATGTAGTTTTAAGTTTCGTCTCTGTAAAACGTAAACAAATGTGCGTAAAGCTGCATTAAACACATTATTACTCAATGTATATTTGAGTCGTCCTCGTAGGAAATAAACAAATTTAAATTTTCCGCCCACATTCACATTCATAATCCACATTCACCAAGACAGGGAGGCAACGCCGGGCGAATTACGCCACGATCTGCCTGACGGATCGTGGACGCCTGGACTAAAAGATCAGTCTCAAGTGTCGTCCGTTTGTTTCACTTAATGCACCTTATAATCTGGTTTATGTATGAAAACAGACAAGAGAATTCGACATTATTGATATTGCGCCTTATAATCCGAAAAATACGTTACATTATGGTTCTAAAAGGAAGTAAAATCAACTTATACATATATAATAATAATTAACAGACAAAACTAGGCAAGATTTTTAGTTTAAAAAATGTTGACGACCTTTTAGTGAAATGAGTGATCTAACTTTTCATATGCGCTTTAACTTTAGAAGGTAAAACGCACAAGTAACACAACACCACCAACGCTAGAGTCCAACACTAACGCTGGTGTAAACGGAGAGAGGGCATCCAATGTAGCTGGACAAGCAAACTGAGACATTCCTGCTTCTGCCAAGGTACAGCTCGCTCCAAATCATAACCGCGTGCATCTGTGCCCATTCTGATCCATAAACACTTCATATTAGGAATTTTACTCCCAGGTGTCAGATCTGCCCACACCATTCCTACACTCCAAACTCCACCGGACTGGAGGAATACGCAACTGGAACATACACGTGCAAATGTACCAATAAATCCTACTAAAGCAAACTCAATTACCAAGAAAAATGAGAATATAAAAGAGTTTAGATAAATACTAGATACAAATAATCAGTAAATTATGTGGATTTGTTTCACTGTACCTGAACGATTTGCAGTGATCCAAAGTTATTCCTCAATTATCTTATGTATTCCGAGTTAATTATTCACTTTTTACAACTTTCAGCAACAACAACTAGCATGCTAACCACACACTTCATGTTTCTATTAGCTGATCAGATTAATTTGACTGGAACAACACGGATAAAGTTTGACCTCAAATGGGTTCAGGGCTCTAAATTAAACAAATTTATCCAGAATTTATCCTTTACGGGTGTTTCTATTGCTCAAAAATATTTAAAAAAATACAATAATTTTCTCTGTGAATAGGGTTACCTTTCCATAGATGTGACCTGTAATATAGCCTTTTGTTGTCTACGTTGAGATAAGATAAGAAGGTTTCATCTCTTCCGTGGAACACTGAAGACAAATCAATAATGTGGGGCAGACCCTACACCAGAAAAGTTAAACAATGCATGTTTACGTTTTTGAAAATGATAAAATGTGATATTCGAAACCGCAAGTTAAGACAGACGAAAGAATGAAGGTAAATGACTTTCCGACATCCAGACATTAAAATTAATTCCCATTGTACCACTTCTTTACAAGAACCGGGACAGTCACAGTTTTGAGCCCTGTGTCCACTGTCCCTGCAGATTTGTCTCAATTTTTTTTACAAGAAATGTCCCAGATGTCCCTATTTTTGACTAATCTGATCTCTGCAATCAGTAAATCATTAAATACATTGAGCTTTGTTGAGCTAAAATACAGAAAAACTGCTTAAAAACGACCAAAAGACAAAGAAACACGTTAGTCCTGAATGGTTTCTGCATAACAATTTTCCTTAATTACGCACTCCTTTTTTATTTACTTTACAGTTTACGTCACAGTTTGTTTTAAAATTTACTTTACGGTTTACTTTACAATTTACTTTACAGTTTGTTTTAAAATTTACTCTACATTTTACTTTCAATTTACTTTCTTTCACTTTACAATTTGTTTTACAGTTTGTTTTAAAATTTACTTTATGGTTTATTTTACAATTTACTTAGATTTACTTTACAATTTACTTTCTTTCACTTTACAATTTCCTCTCCAGTTTATTTTACAATTGACTTTACAGTTTGTTTTAAAACTTACTTTACGATTTACTTTGATTTCCTTTACATTTTACTTCATGGTTTATTTTACAATTTACTTTAAAATGTACTTTAAGATTTATTTTACATTTTTAATCTCGCACTCGATTGACAATTTTATTATTACCAACCACCACAAACCAGGTGAGTCGTGGCTTTTATTTTATTTTTTTAAAAATCTGCTCACCTATTTCAACACTCTTTCACCGTCACCACACCTTACGCCTTCTATCATGTGTTTACGCCCGTTCCCATGGCGCCCGGATGCACAGCGGGGGCGGGGTCACCCATTAGCCCCTCCCCCCCCGTGGCCTCAGAGCCCCTTTATCAGCCTGAGCAAAGCCAATTGAGATTATCAGAGGCCGGCCGCGATAACACTGTTTTCCCTGGACCCCTGAGCTGCTAATGGAGTGTGCTTAGACCAATCCTCCAGAGATGGACTTGGGAGCGGTGGATAGATAGATGGACGGATGGATGGATGATGGGAAGAAGCAAAACCCCGGAGGAAAAACGCCTGAAGTTGACCGCCGAGACCTCCTCAATTCCCAACCACTCGCTAAAACACGCGCGCTGGCCGTAAATCCGCCGCTCGCTGGCTTCTCCGCAGGTTGGCCAGAACACGGTGGCGCTCGCGGGGGACCCGAAAAAAGTCCAAGAAGCAAAAAAAAAAGGGGTTTTATTATCAACATCTGGCGGTGGGGTTTATTGCGGGCCGGCCTCTGCGCAGCGTTAGTCGGCGCGCACGGTTAGCGGGGGCTAGCGCGCAGCATGGGAACTCCACGCTGTCTTCAAACAAATAATTAAAGGCGAGGTGAGCGGGTCGCGCGGGGGTCATTCCTCGGGATACTGGCTCAGAATGTGTACAGGAGGAGGAGGAGGGCTGGAAGGTGGGGGAGTGGTGTTTAAAAAGGACATGGGTGGTGTTTTAAAATGTTTTTTACGGGTCTGACGGAGTGTTTTTTTTTTGTTTTGGTTACTTTCAATCAAATGTAATGTCAAGTACATTGTATATGTAGCGTAAGAATCTGAGTATCATTCTATAATTCATTTTTCAAAATAAAACCAAAAAGAAGAAAATGAAAAAACAGCTATTTTCTTCATTATTTGTCTCCAAAACCAAAATGTAAAAACAATAAAAAACTGATAACGTGCGTTTACCGTTTCCCATGACTTAAACGGCGAAGCTAGACTAAACTAGGACTAAACCAGGACTAAACCAGGACTTAACTAACCAGGGTGTCCGTGTAGACTGTCAGGTGATCGGGACTGAGACCGGGACCAGACCAGGACTGAGACTGGGACCAGACTGGGACCAGGACCAGGATTGAGACAGGGACTGAGATTGGGTTTAGCCCGGGATTTAGACCGGGACATGATCAGGACTGAGACTAGGACTGAGACCGAAACTGAGACTGAAACTGAGACCGGTTTAGTCCTGGTTCAGTTCTGGTTTACTCCTGGTTTAGACCTGGTTTAGTCCTGGTTCTGTCGGTATGAAGAGCAAAAGTCATGCATTGTAGTTTTAGACATGAAAACAGGAAACAGCCCTTACAAATTTTTTTCCCATTTTTCAGCTAAACCTAAAAAAATATATATATACGCCATTTTTAGTTCTCAAAAAAGTCACATGAGTTTCTTAAACCTGCTTAAATTAACCAAATCATAACTCCAGATTCATATTTTTTAAGGAACATTATACTTTTAAAGTGCCACAGCTGGATTTTCCCCATGTATTTGAGGAAATGTTGTCTTATAAGCAGCTCTTGAGGTCAAAATGAGCTCGTTGTGTACTGTCCGATAATCAGGAAGTGCGTGTTGGCATGCTAGTTGTTGTAAAAAAACACCAAGAAACTCATCACGGTGAATAATTCAGATGTTTTGGGACACGTAAGGGAAATGAGGAATAACTTTGGACGACTGCAAACTGTTTAAAATGAGCTAGGTTTCTAAAGGAGAACAAGTTCCAAGTCAGATCTGCGGAGAGGCAATCCCCGCTCACTGTTTTTCTAGGTATTTTTGAGCTATGAAACCACCTGGAATTAAATAAACGTAAGGTAGAGCTGCTTAATATCATACTGTGGAACATTCTAGACAGAACAATGACATTCCCATAGACAAAAAAGAAAAAAACACGGTTAAAAAAAAAAAAAAATTTTTTTCTGATTAGAAGGTTTTCATTTTTCATTCCGCACTCTTCTCTCTAATTTAATGTCTGTCTCTTTTAAATTTTATGATGATTAGTTATGTTTTGACTTATTTTTATTGCATTTTTAACCTATTTCTTATTCTGTAAAGCACTTTAAATTAATTTTGTGTACGAATTGTGCTGTACAAATAAACTTGCCTTGCCTTTACACAGCAGCTTTTAAGTTCTTAGTACAGGAGGACGTCTTATGTGGCCTCGCGAGAAACCTTTTCAAACTCCGTATCAAAAAATGGCAGCTATGTTTTGGCGCCCGGGTGCGAATGCGTATGCACCGAACTGTCAATATTGTCCATGTCGATGCATATTTGACACCGAAGCGCCAATTGGCCGACAGGGGACTTTCACTAACACGGCCCCGGGTACACGCAGCACGCATGTTCAAACTTCAAACCGCGGTAAATCACATGACGGACTGCTCGTACGCCCGCCGTAAAGGAGGAAAGAGACGGTCGAAAAAGACGGCGCGTGTGTCATATTTTAGGACGCGTCTGTGACAAGTCAACAAGATTTAAAGCGGAGTTCAGCTGCTGCGGGAGGTACGGGCGGCGACTATTCTGAGCCCGGAGGTCAGAGGTCGTAGAAAACACAACAGGCCGACGGGAAAACATATTCTGACTTTATAAACGTTTTATTTACGTTGCTCGGGACGCGTAAGGTAAGCGCGGGAAAACTTTGCGAACTGCGTAAAATGAGCTACTTCTGTTTTTCAAAAAGATTAAAACAGGAAAAACAATCAAGTACAGCAGCTTTCGAGAAGGTAATACTTAGAAGTCTTATGTGGCCGCGCTAGAAACCTTTTGAAACTCTAGATCCGAAAATGGCAGCTATGTTTTGGAGCTCGCTGTGAATGCGTACGCACATAACTCTCGATCTTGTCCGTGTAGATACATCTTTAGTCACCTGGACAATGTTTTTAACTCTGAGACGTTTCTGAAAGTCATTATCAATCTGTTCGGAGACACTAGAGAAACTAAAAGGAACTCTATTTTAGAACTGGATATCATTAAGAAGTTGCCGATACTAAACTAGGGCCACGATACGATTCGTTTTTTGATACAGCGCAGTTTTAATTCAATACAATTCGATATATTTTAAATACGGTTCAAAACAAAGGCTAAATCATCTCTCTGATACTAAAAGTCAAAGATTGTTCAAAGTTAAAATGAAAAACACCCATTTTACTCGTCAAAACTGCAAAAATGTCAACACTATTGTAGCTCTTACACAATATAATCTAGTAAAATATACCTAAAAATACTCTCCCATCCCAGAAGATTTATTCAAACCCAGTAATTTGTCCCAGTTTTATACAAAAAAATGTCCCAGGTGTGTCTATTTTTCACCAATTTGGCTTAGACCTGGTTTAGACCTGAAGTAGACCTGATATAGTCCTGGTTTACTCCTAGTTTATTCCTAGTTTAGACCTGAAGTAGACCTGATATAATCCTGGTTTAGTTCTAGTTTATTCCTGGTTTAGAACTGATATAGTCCTAAAGTTAGCCTTAGTTTAGTCCTAAAATCGACCTCATATAGTCCTATTTTAGCCCTAGTTTAGCCTTGGTTTAGAACTGGTTTAGAATTGATATAATCCTAATTTTAGCCCTAGTTTAGCCTTGGTTTAGACCTGGTTTAGAATTGATATAATCCTAATTTTAGCCCTAGTTTAGCCTTGGTTTAGACCTGGTTTAGAATTGATATAATCCTAATTTTAGCCCTAGTTTAGCCTTGGTTTAGACCTGGTTTAGAATTGATATAATCCTAATTTTAGCCCTAGTTTAGTCCTGCTTTAGACCTAGTTTTGGTTGTGTTTATTGTGCTGAAAAACTGAAGCACATAAGTCTAGTTTTAGCCCCAGTTTAGGCTATTTTTCACCAATTTGATCCCCACTAAGGGTAAATTGGAGAATATATTGTCATTTGTTTGGCTAAAATATAGAATTGATGCTTGAAAATGACGTTAAGACAAAAGAAAAATGCAACAACAGTCCCTCAGATTATGACTGACCCACAAATGAGTCGGGAACGGAAAACGTTACGTGCTCTTTTCACAATTTTATTTAAGACGGGTGCACACGGTGCGATTTTGGTCCCATTTTGAGCCGATTTTTCACTCGACTGTGCGACTGTTTTCGTGATTGAACCAAGTTTTGGTTTAATCGTGTCGTGCTTCGTGTAGCGGGGTAATGAGAACCGAGTAATACCTCACGACCTCTACCTCTCCGTCGGCATTCGTAGGTCGCAAAAATATCAAACCTGTTTGAAATCCAGTCGCCTCTCGTGAGGGTTTCGCATTGCTGACGTAGTTCGTACAGCGTGAGAACATGAATCTTGAGCTGTGAACTTTAAAACCCTGAGAATTGGTCGTACGGTTTGAGCTGGGACTGAGTGAAACAATCGAAAATATCGTCTCGCTATCGAAATTTTGTTGTGTCCCAGTTTGAAGTCTAAAAATCTGGTCACTCTAAGCTTGCGACGCATTTTCTTAGCCTCAGAGAAAGTTAAACTAGTTGCAGAGCTAACTATCTAAGAGTAAGAAGTGAGGAGTTTCCCGTGAAAGTCCAGCGTGGCATCTCGTTAAATTGCGTTTTTTATTTTTTTTTGCGACGCATACATCATTCTCTGATGGATTTTCCAAAACTTTAATGTCTCTGGAGCTCCCTGGGTTTGTAAAAGGAATTGTTGTCATGTATTTTTTCTTTCTTTTCTTTTCTTTAAAAAAAAAATCACAATTCAGTAAACTTCAATAAAATAGTGAAAATTGTTTTGTAAATTAGCCACTTGATTTTTCCCCATGTATTTAAGCAAAATTTGCCTTAAAAGGTACATTGTGTCACTTTTCTGTCAAATTCTTGTTATTGCTTTGTCTGCAGTGTTGGGGAGTAACAGATTACATGTACCGGAGTTACGTAATCAGAGTACAAATTATGAGCAACTGTATTCATTTACAGTTACTGTTTCAGTGAGTAGTAATTGGATTACAGTTACTTTGTTGAAATAATTGGATTACACAGCGGTATGTTCCTGTTTTCACATTTTGGGCTATTCCCTTTTTTTTTTTCCCCTCAGTAATTCCACTCATTGCCAGACATTAAACCCAGGTCCAAACCAATTCTAAACCTGGTCTAAAACCAAGTCTAAACTAGGTCTAAACCAGGACTAAACCAGGACTAAAACCAGAACTAAAACCAGGTCCAAACCAGGTCTAAAACCAGGTCTAAACCAGGACTAAAACCAGGTCTAAACCCAGGTCCAAACAGGTCTAAACCCAGGTCAAAACCAATTCTAAACCTGGTCTAAAACCAAGTCTAAACTAGGTCTAAACCAGGACTAAACCAGGACTAAAACCAGGTCTAAAACCAGGTCTAAACTAGGTCTAAACCAGGTCTAAACAGGACTAAACCATGCTGTGCGGACCGTGTCTCCTCCTCTTCTACCGATAATATTTTTAATTTGGTTCAGTAAAGTCTGGGCTTTTCATTTTCTTTTATCAGACAAAACATTTTATATGAAGATTTCCTCGTCTTTGCTTCTCTACAGCAAATCAAGTAATCCAAAGTATTCAGATTACGTTACTCACTTTAAGTAATTTAATGCATTACGTTACAGACTACATTTTGGTGTATGTAATCTGTAATCTGTAGGAGATTACATTTTAAAAGTCACCTTCCCAGCACTGTTTGTCTGGAATGTTACCGTTTCTTAGCCTCCGAGAAAGTTAAACTAGTTGCAGAGCTAACGAGTAGAGAAGTTAGAGGAGTTTCCCGTGAAAGTCCAGCGTGGCATCTGCGGTCCTCGGTATCGCTCGGTCACGCAGGGGGCTACATAAGAGAGGGCTGGCCGAGGTGTTAAATAGCCCGGCTGGCTTACAATGTTATGCTATACCCAGAGAGCGTGAGCGCGGGGGGTTCGGGGGTAAGGCCTGTTAGCGCAGCAGAGGAGAGCTGAGTCTAAATGAGGCCTTACGTAACGCCGCTACATACCCCATAGAGCTGTGTGAAGGAGCGGACCTGCGCCTGTGCTTTAACGGGAAAGTTTAAGCGGTTCAGGTCAAGTTTATTAGTGTTTAAAAAAGGATATTGTGCGGTAAGAAAATCAAATATGACAATAGAAGTGTGTACAGTGAGTTGAAGAGTTCATATTAGCTTACGTTCTGATTTATGTTTGGTTTTCTGAATTAAAAATTGGGACATACCCGGGTTGGGATCGTTGGTGTGAATAAAATTGTGAAAAAAGAGTGTAGCTTTGTCCGTTCTCGACTCACGTGAGAATTAGAGTAAAATCTGAAACAAAATACAAAAGAGCTTCTTCTGGATTTTGGCTAAACAAATGCAATTTATGCTCCTCTGGATTAGACCTGGTTTAGACCTGATATAGTCCTAATTTTAGCCCTAGTTTAGTCCTAGTTTAGACCTGGTTTAGAACTGAAATAGACCTGATATAGTCCTAATTTAGTCCTAGTTTAGACCTGGTTTAGACCTCATTTAGCTCTCGTTTAGACCTGAAATAGACCTGATATAGTCCTGATTTAGTCCTAGTTCAGACCTGGTTTAGACCTGATGTAGTTCTAATTTTAGCCCTAGTTTAGTCCTGATTTAGTCCTGGTTTAGACCTGAAATAGACCTGAAAGAGTCCTGGTTTAGTCCTAGTTTAGTCCTGGTTTAGACCTGGTTTGGACCTAATGTAGTCCTAATTTTAGTCTTAGTTTAGTCCTAGTTTAGACCTGATATAGTTCTGGTTCAGTCCTAGTTTAGTCCTGGTTTAGTCCTGGTTTAGATCTGAAATACACCTGAAAGAGTCCTGGTTTAGTCCTAGTTTAGTCCAGGTTTAGACCTGGTTTAGACCTGATGTAGTCCTAATTTTAGTCTTAGGTCTAAACCAGGTCTAAACCAGGACTAAACTGATATAGTTCTGGTTTAGTCCTGATTTAGACCTGGTTTAGACCAGAAATAAACCTAATGTAGTCATAATGTAGTCCTAATTTTAGCCCTAGTTTTGTCCTGATTTTAGTCCTGGTTCAGACCTGATATAGTTCTGGTTTAATCCTAGTTTTGACCTGGTTTACCCCTGGTTTAGACCTGAAATAGACCTGATATAGTCTTGGTTTAGTCCTGCTTTAACCCTAGTTTAGTCCTGGTTTAGGCTTGGATTAGACCTGATATAGTCCTAATTTTAGTCCTAGTTTAGTCCTGGTTTAGACCTGATGTAGACCTAATTTTAGTCCTAGTTTAGAGACCAAACCAGGCCAAGTTGCAGCTCAGATCTGTGGAGAGACGACCCCGCTCACAGTCAAAATGTTTGTTTCTCTCTGTATTTCTCAGTTATAAAACCACCTGTAACTGAATAAACGTAAAGCAGATCTGTTTAAAGCCACACTGCGGAACATTCCAGACACGGGGCAGCGACATGTCCGCGCTGCCGTCGAAATTCGCCTCGTTTCTAGTTAACCGGGCTCACGCTGACACACCTATATCGGACTCGTGGTGTCAGCATTCCTACGCCGCCAAGTCGTCATACCAAAACCACCCTCGCCTGGAGCCCGGCCAAGAACAGGGCACGGGGGCGGGGCCCAGTGAGCCGTTCAACCAATCGCAGAGCACGCCGGGGAGCAAAGGGGCCAATCGGGGGAGGGGTCGTTTGGCAGGTTTGTGAAAGTGAACAGAGATGAGAGAGAGTGAGAAATGTACGTAATGAGAGACGAGCACATGAGATTACAGGGACAAAAGACAATTAGAATACTATTAAAGGTCCTGAATGAACAATAAATACAACTTTTTTTTATAATGTTACGCAAAAACAAAGATGGAGATTTGTTTTATGCAAGTTTGAGTTTTCTTGCACGAGAAATACACTGCAAAATAAAGTTAAATGTAATAAATTCAATAAGCATTTTATTTTGAAGAGAGAGTATGGCACTTTTTAGAAAAAAACTAAAACTACAAGTGTGTTTTTTCCTCATTTTGGTTGTGCTCATTGTGCTGAAAAACTGAAAAACACAAGTCTTTAGTTTAGTCCTAGTTTAGACCTGATATAATCCAGGTTTAGTCCTAGTTTAGTCCTGGTTTAGACCTGGTTTAGACCTGATGTAGTCCTAATCTTAGCTTTAGTTTATTCCTGGTTTAGACCTGAAATAGACCTGATATAGTCCTGGTTTAGTCCTAGTTTAGTCTTGGTTTAGACCTGGTTTAGACCTGATGTAGTCCTAATTTTAGCATTAATTTAGTCCTGGTTTAGAACTGAAGTAGAACTGATATGGTCCTGGTTTAGTCCTAGTTTAATCCTAGTTTAGACATGAAATAGACCTAACATAGTCCTAGTTTGGTTCTGGTTTAGACCTGGTTTAAAACTGGTTTAGACTTGAGATAGACCTGATGTAGTCCTGATTTAGTCCTAGTTTAGACCTGGTTTAGAATTGATATAGTCCTAATCTTAGACCTGGTTTAGACCTGATATAGTCCTGGATTGGTTCTAGTTTAGGCCTGGTTTAGACCTGGTTTAGACCTGATGTAGTCCTAATTTTAGACTTAGTTTAGTCCTGGTTTAGACCTGAAGTAGACCTGATATAGTCCTGTTTTAGCCCTGGTTTAGTCCTAGTGTAAATCTGGTTTTGGTTGTGTTTATTGTGCTGAAAAACTGAAACATACGAGTCTGTGCTCTGAGCGAGGTTTTGCATTTCCGCACAAATTGCTTCGTAATGACTCTAAAACGATAATTTATATTTACAACACGTATTATCCCGACATTTTTAAAGCATTAATTTGACAAAACAAGACACAAATAGCTGCCATTTTGCTCTTGTTACACTTCATTACAACACAACTCCGTGGTTTCGACCAGGAAGTGCTCGCAAACCGAACCGACGGGAGGCTGTGTTTTAGTGTAAGCACAGAGTCATTACCGGCGGCGGCACACGGGGGGCGCACCGGAGCCGAACGCCCGCCTCATGTACTGTCAACACTGAGATTCAATTAGACCGCACGCTCCACTGGCTCTCCAAACACAAACACAACGAGGGACCGAGAACTCTGCAGGGGGCGCTACGATTCAGACGAAAATAGAAAAGAAAAAGAAAACCTGAACCATTTCGAACTGTTACTTTGATTATTTCAGCTGAGGTTACCAAGTCAAATCCAAATCCACTTTATGTCTATAGCACATTTTACAACCGAAGCAGTTTCCAAAGTGCTGCACAATCCTAAATCAATAAAAACAATAAAAGCAAAAACCATCAAAACCATAAAATAGCAGTAAATAGTAAAATAAATAAAAGACACAGAGGACCACACAACTCACGCCAGAGAATAAAAGTGGGTTTTAAGACGAGATTTAAAACTCTCCAAGTTAAGTAAAAGGACTTAAACGTTCTATAATTACGCAAAATTGACACTTGTGAGCGTTAAGTCCTGTTATAATGTTTTTACCTCCTCGAAAACAAACCTGGAGTTGTGTTTTGTTTCATTCAAATGTTTTATTTTTAGTCCGTCTACATCTCCAAAGCTCAAAATTGCTCTCGCGATTTCATGAAGACAAAGTTTTCAAGTCAACATTTCAATAGAGATTTGGCAATTCCAGGGTTGAAATGATACAAATGATTCTAGTGAAAGTGTCCGGAGTTTAAAAACACAGTGGAGCACTTCCTGTATCACCACACGCACTGCAAAAAAACACAAAACAAATCTAGTCAAGTTAAGATGACTTGAATTAAGAAAGTTTTATCGTGATGTGAATAAATAAAGTAAAATTATCTGCCAGTGGAACAAGACTTTCTGGTTTCACTTCGTGGAAACCGTCTGACCTCACAGCATTGGGATTCGTTCGTTTGACAGTAGGCGGGTACTTTTTTTAATTTAGCCAATCGGTGCTGTTTGGTCGTGACGTACAGTACGTAATGCGCCAAATCCCGTAGGAAGAAGGACAATAACGTCTTTCCATTTTGATAAAATTCACCAAACATTCTCTTCGTTCCGGCTTTAAATCCTCGATCTCGGGAATCCTCGACAACGCACAATGTCTGTCTTCGTCTACATCCATCTCGACGCTTTGTTTACTGTTGTGCTGTTCCACAAAAGTTGAGTTTGACGTCATGGCTTCACAGCTCTTCGCTGATTGGCCGGTGCGAGGTTCTTGCAAATCGTTTAGTGTATTCCGATTCCTGAACTAGTCGCTGGAGAGAAATGAAATTGAGCCGAGGCACTAGGTGGCTACACTCAAAACAAGAAAAACAACAACTTTTTGCACGTAAAATAAGAAACAAAACTGAATGTTGCTTGAATTAAGAAAAACACGCTTATTCCATTGGTAGATAATTTTACTCGTCAAGTTGAATCTGCTCAAATCAAAGTCAAATGTTCTTAATTTAAGTCATTTTAACTTAACTAGATATTGTTTTTTTTCCAGTGCGAAGTTTGAGAACATGTGAGGACGAAACAAAACACAACTCCAGATCTGTTCGTGATGAGGAAATCAGAACATAGATCCAAAAATAGCTCAATATTAATGAACCCTTTGACGTAAAACAACTACTTTTGGCACGTAAAATAAGAAACAAAACTGAATGTTGCTTGAATTAAGAAAAACGCACTTATTCCATCGGTAGATCATTTTACTTGTCAAGTTGGATCCACTCAAATAAAGTCAAATATTCTTAATTTAAGTCATTTTAACTTAACTAGATATTGTTTTTTTCCAGGTTTCCAAGTCTGAGAACATGTGAGAACGAAACAAAACACAACTCCTAGATCTGTTCGTGATGAGGAAATCAGAACACAGATCCAAAAATAGCTCAGTATTAATGAACCCTCTGACGTATTTTTAAGCGCAAAACACTTAGGAATGACGTCACCACGGAGACGAGCAGGTGGCGTACCCCTCTTCGAGAAAAGTGACACGGTGCACCTTTAGACAAGTCAAATATTAGTGCAGGAATAAGTTTGGATTTCCATTAAACTCACTGTAATTTGCGAACAGAAAGCCATTATTTATTGTAACAAGTAGCTCTCAGTTAACGCTCAGCTGTTAAACCATCATTGGAATTGCACAGCAGTCTCCCACTGACAGAGAGAGAGACGGAGAAACGGAGAGACGGAAAGATAGAGAGAGGCAAAGGAAAGGCAGAGCGAGCATGCCGCAGTGCTATTGATTTATTTTAATTAGCTGCTCGTTAAATCGCGGGGTTTTTTTTGCGACGCATACATCATTCTCTGACGGATTTTCCAAAACCTTAATGACTCCGGAGCTCCCTGGGTTTGTAAAAGGAATTGTTGTCATGTATTTTTTTCTTTTCTTTTTTTTTCCTCATCACAATACAGTAAAATTCAATAAAACAGTGAAAAATTCTTAGTAAATTCTCTTCTTAAAGGCCTGTACCTGATTTTTTTTCACATGTTTTAAAGCAAAATTTGGCTTAAAAGGTGCATTGTGTCACTTTTCCGTCAAATTCTTGTTATTGCTTTGTCTGGAATGTTTCACAGTGTGGCTTTAAACCTTTCTACCTCCATGGAGACCAAACCAGACAAAGTGCCAGGTCAGATCTGGGAAGAGGCGACCCCGCTCACAGTCAGAATGTTTGTTTTTCTAGGTATTTTTGAGCTATAAATCCACCTGTAATCGAATAAATTAAGTAAAGTAGAGCTGTTTAATGTCACACTGCGGAACATTCCAGACAAAAGAATGACGTCCATAGAAACAAGCAGGTGAGGGACCCCCAACCAAAAAGTTATTGTAAATAGTGCAACTTTAAGGTCAAAAAAGGAGTAATAGATTCAGTTTTTAGAGTGTCCGTCCACTGATGTAAATCTGAAGGTTGGCGGTTCAAATCCCTCTCAATATTAACACTGAGCCACAAGTTGTCCTGTCCTTGGGCAAGACACTTGGCCCACCTCACCCCCAGTGTCTGCACACACCGGTCTGTTCCTCGAGTAAGAAAGCTTTCAGAAATATTCGTGTGCACAGAATAGAAATCTGTACATTTTTGTCTGTAGTCGAGCATAAAATAAATCTTCGTAAACTCTCGAATGAGCCCAGTCGTACATAAAATGTGTCGTGTGTATTTTATCCATCAGAATACGAATGGAAAAGTTACGACATCAAGAATTACAATCACAAATTTAAATTTCCTGGTTCAGTCCATGTGCGTCGCAAAAGTCCGGCATCTCGATCAATGTTTCTTCTGCTCAATAAATAAAACCCGTGAAGTGATGATGCATTTTTGAGAGTAAAGTGTGAATTCATGTTCGAAAAAGAAAGTGTAATCGTAAATTTTCATTTCGTGATTGTAATTCCTGATGCCGTAACTTTTCCATTCGTATTCTGATGGATAAAATACACACGACACCTTTTATGTACGACTGGACTCATTTGAGAGTTTACGAATATTTATTTTATGCTCAACTACAGACAAATAGGCACATGAATATTTCTGAAAGTTTTCTTACTCCATAGGTTCCTTGGTACTGTCGATGTCTAATTATAAAATCTGAGGTTACGTTTATATGACGACGGTCTGAACAGAAGAGGGAAAAGTGGCGTCGCGTCTTCACTTTTTATTCTGCGTTTAGACGAGCGTTTTCGGGAGGAAATCTGCGTGCATACGGTGACGCAAAAGTGTGTGGAATTCGATTGGGTATGTGGCTCGGTGGTGATGTATGTGACGTAAACGCATACATGACGTGAGCAGATCTGACCAGAGTTTTGCGTCTTGGGCAGTGTAGACGGAAACACTACGGCGGAGCAGATTCAACTTTTCCACTCTGGAGGGTGGTTTCAGATTTTTGCGTTTTTAAGCCCCAAAAACGCCGTCACCGTCTAAACAAAAGGCACTTCCAGTAAAATATTTTGTCGTTTTTACCCGCAAGCGTTCTCATGTAAACAGACACTGAGAATCACGTGTGTCAAGTGTGTGTTAGCATACTAGTTGTTGTGATGACAAAACTTTGCTTTGGTCTCTCAAAGTCATAAAAAGCGCTTATAAACTCATCGCGGTGAGTATTTAGGACACTCTAAACGCATAAGGTAAGTGCGTAATAACTTAGAACACTTTTTGCAAATAAAATAATTCTTTTTTTCAAGTTTTTAAGACGGTAAAAATCTGACACAGCGTCTTTAATTAAATAGTTACAAAGCCTGAAAAAGTATTTGTTCATTATTAATTAGAAAAAGTGACAGATTACACCTAAATACGTTCAAAAATACACTGAAAAACCCCAAACAAGACACTAAACCATGAAAAAATTAGCCCGTGAAATGAATTATTCTTAAATATTTCTGACTATATTTTATCATTTCGCTTTCTAAATTTCAAGAACCCGTTCGCGTCCCCTCGATTGAGAACCCCCCGACTCCTGAACGGGGGGATGAGGGGAGGGCAGGTGCTATGGAGGGGCACCGTAAAAGGCCAATGAACGCCGCAATAAAACGGTAAAGAAAAACAGGTCAGAGAAAGTCCATGGAGGAGAGGTAGAAAGAGAAAGAGAGAGAGAGAGAACAGAGGTAAAAGTATGTAAACACAGGCCCGCTCTCTCTCTTTCTCTCTCTGTTTCTCTCTCTCTCCCTCTCCCCCTCTTTCGCTCCCTCGCTCCCACATCTGCACTAAATCAAACCGGCTGAGGTAATGTTCGCCGGGCATATGTCGGTAGAATGCTGTTTCAACTTAAGACTCGGAAAATGGCGGAGGAGGAGATAGAAGATAGAATCACGGAAGCTCATCCTATCTTCTTTCTTTCTTTTTTTTTCTTTTCTTTTTTCTTTTTTTTTTTTTTTTGGAAGTTACGGAAAAAGCGTGGGGAATGTTGCGAGCGGTTTGGGGTTTTCCGATGGATCTGGTTCACACTTGTCCCGGTTTGAGCCCGATTTAAGTCCTAATGCGGACTTGGTTTCGGCCCTGTTGTTCAAGTCCTGGTTCAGTTTTTAAATCAAGTTCAGGTTTTGTTCATTTGGTTGTTTATTTTTTATTGTTTATTTGACTACTTGTCATTCGTAGTTGACAAATAAGGCTCATGTTTCTAGATTATATCATCAAGGCAACAAGGAAATTGCGATTGGACACAACTGAATAGACATTACTGTACGGTTAAAATGGTTCAACATTTTGAAAATATCACAAACAAGCTTTGAATGGGGAATAATTTTAAGTAAGATGGATTACAAATAGTAAATTTGTAAATTGTATATTGTAAATTTGGGAATTGGACGGACATTGGAAATTAGACTCTGCTAAAACGTTGTAGTGTGACAGGAGATCATGAAGCAAACATGTCCTTATCAATTAAACCAACAATTCATTTTTAAAAATTAAATTAAAAACTAATTAAAGACATGAAGCTACCAAAAAATAAATAAAAAAAATCAAAACAAAACAAAAAAAGACTTGAGCCATCGTCTAATATTGAAAATAGTAAAAATTCTAATAAAGAAATTGAAAATGTAATGGAAAAACATAAAACAAAAAGTACGGACTGATACTCAAAAATTTGCTGGATCAGATATCAGCTTCCAAATATCGGTTCAGTCGATATCGTGGCTGTACACATACATGCTGATGTTCTAATAACAGTATTTCCTGGTTATAATCGACCCAGAAAATCTCATAATGTTTGATTTTTTTTTTATTTACACAAAGCTGTTCTGTCATTACCTAAACAAATTTTAAAAAATTAAAATCCAATTTCATTAAAAACATGAAACTGCCAAAAAAAATCATCAAAAAATCATTTCAGCCATGAGCTAATTTTGAGAATTGTAAAAAATCAAATAAAGACAGAGAAAATGTAGTGAAAAGGCAAAACAAAAAGAAAGGTCCGATGCTGAAACATTTGCAGGATCAGATATCGGCTTCCAAATATCGATTCAGTCGATATCCTGAATGTACACATACACTCTGATGTTATAAAAAACTATTTCCCAGTTGTAATCGGCCCAGAAAGTCTCATAATGTTTGATTTTTTATTTACACAAAGCTGGTCTGTGGTTACTTGAGGGATAAATAACAACTCCATAAAACATTTGGAACAGTTTTGGTTTTTGTATAAAGGAAATAAATTTAGTTTTCAGTCTCTGCGCTGGTGTCGGTTGATATCGGGTAAGTCATAGTACAAAAATCGGTATCGGGACCGAAAAAGCTGGATCGCACTACGGTTATTAATTACTACATTTAACACTTTCTTATTTTTGGTACAACTTTATATATATCGTCCTCTAATAATCTGCCTTGGGACTCTTCGCCACCCTCCACTATATGATTCTTTTATTTCCTCGCCTTTCCTCCATCCGCTGCTCCCCTGTCACCCCCGGGTCCCTGTGGGTGCCCGCGCTCGCCCGTGGGTGCCCGAGCTCCTCCGGCCCGACCCTCCCGCTGCGAGCCGCGCCGGCCCCAGCTGCCCACTGTCCATCAAACACCTCCACATCCACGACCGAGCCGGGGCCAGGAAGAGCGCGCTTTCTGTCCGCTTTTGATCCGGCGAGCAGCAGCTGTGGTCCTCGCCTCAGCCCCGGCTTTGTTCCGCCGTCTCCCCTCCGCTGTCTGTCCTAGGGCGAGCTAACAGCCAGGCCCAGCTCCGACCAGAGACCGGAGGAGAGGGGGGTTAACATGTGGAATCCGGGGGTAAAGAAAGAAAGAGGAGGGAAAAAAGCCAAGACAAGCTTTGACACGGACAGCGGGGGTATTTCTCGGCCTCGGATCAGCTCGCAGGCATCTCCTCTTTGACGCCTCTCGCAGCCCCCCCGCCTTTTAAGAGATAGTTATTGTTCAAATCAGGGCGAGTGGAGTTGCCCGAGGCGTCAACACACCTGTACCAGAGCCGTACGCGAGCACGGCTGCGCGGAAAACCTGCCTCGATGCTGACTTACACTGTTGCTGTTTTGACGGTAAGTTTGAAGCACTTGCAGGGGGACGACATCTAAAAATCCATTTCTTTCTTGTGATATTAAATCATCCAAAGTGAAACTACGATTTTAGGTCTTAAAGAATAAAATAAAACAAAACAAAAACAGTATGAATGTGATGGCTGATATGGCTGATGTGATGCGAAGTTGTATTTTCGTTTTGTAAGACATGTTGTTTACTGTTGTGTGCGTTTTATTTCATTTCATTGGATTTATATTTACTCTAAACCTTCAATTCGCTCTTGAGATATTAAATCAGCCAAAGTGAAACAAAGATTTTAGTTCTTAAAGAAAAAACTAAACTAAACACAAAACAAACACTATGAATGTGGCGTCTGATGTTATGCAATGTTATGTAAGTTTTGTTTTCATTTTGTAAAACATCCAAACTTGTAGTGTCCTGTTAATTTGTTGTATGCATTGTATTTCATTGTATTATTTACTCAAAACTTTCGATTCTTTCTTGAGATATTAGATTCAGACAAATGAAACAAAACAAAAACACTACTCTGATGTTCTGCAAAGTCGTATTTTCATTTTGTAAGACGTCCAAACTCATAGTGTCCTGTTTATATGTTATATGCATTTTATTTCAGTGTATTTATATTTAATCTAAACCTTCAGTTCTTTCTTGAGATATTAAATCAAAGTACTAAAGTGAAACTAAGATTTTAGTTATCAAAGAAAAGAAAAACTAAACAAAAACACTATTTATGCATTTTATTTCATTATATGTACAGTTATTCTAAACCTTCAGTTCTTTCTTGAGATACTAAATCAGCTGAAGTGAAACTAAGATTTTAGTTCTTAAAGAAAACAAACCAAAAAAACACTATTCTGATGTTTTGCAAAGCCGTATTTACATTTTATAAGACATTAAAACTTGTTGTATCCTGTGTATTTGTTGTATACATTTGATTTCATTGTATTTATATTTATTTCATCTCATTGTATTTTTATTTATTCATTTTCTTTATTTACTTTTATTTATCTTCATGATTTGATTTGATAATTTCTTTAATTCATTAATAAATTGTCAAACTGGAAGATTTTACTTCATTTACAAAAGGATTCAAAGCATTCTCAAATCGCCCGACATCCCAAATAAGCGATAGTACTTACTTTACAAACTATTTCAAGTTCTTAAATTATTTTTGCAATTTTCTCACACGTACTTAAGCATACTTTCTTTGCGTCTCTCCCAGGCACTCCCATTCTTTTTTGCTTTCCAGATTTCCCTCTCTCTTTCTCTTTCTTTCTCTCCTGTGAAGCCAGCACCTGAGTTACTTTTAAATATGGGCAGCAGACAGACACACGGATTAGAGCGGAGCGTATCCCTCCACCTCTCTCGTTAGCGCGCCCTTTTTTCTCTCGCCCTCTCAATCCCTCCCTTAAGACAACACCTTATTAACGTGCATAGGTGCGCTGAAGCTATTCCCTGCCAGCGCTCGGAGCTGTGGGAGCAACAGCTGTGCCCGGCCCTATTTGAAGAATCTCTCTTAAAAACACGCGGGGTATGTCAATATTAGCCTCCGCCGCCAGTAGCCTGGGCACACAGCGCGTGACAGAGGCGCTACGCTGTTGGCAAGGGGGGGTCGCTGGTTCAATTCCCAGACTGTGTGAGGCGATAATATGTGAGGAGATTGTGTGTTGTTATTCGCGCGTCCGGGTGGGGTTCGGCAAGGGTGTCCACTGTCACCTTTTGACTTTATAAAGACGGGTCAGATGCAAAGGACAATGAGGATAAAACAGTTATTTTCAGTGATGTAGTGGGGATTTTTTAAGTGGGGGTATGCAATTTGTGATGTCATTGATGTGATAAAGGCGCCAGTTCAGTAAAAATCTGTAGTATTTGATGTTTTTTTTTACTGACAATGACGCAGAATCATGTTATTAACTTTACTGCCGTTCATAATCACCGGCAGAACATGAATCATAGACTACAACACGTGAACCAGGACTGAACCAGGACTGAAACAGGACTAAAACAGGTCTAAACCAGGACTAAACCAGATCTAAAACAGGACTAAACCAGGTCTAAACCAGAACTAAAACAGCACTAAAACAGATCTAAAACAGGACTAAAACAGGACTAATCTTAACAGGGTATGTAGTTCTTCACCAGTCCTTTCTCCTGCAGTCGCCTGACAGTCTAGATTCAGTACTGGTTTAGTTCTGGTTCAGTCCTGGTTTAGTCCTGGTTTAGTACTGGTTTAGTCCTGGTTTAGATCTGGTTTATACCTGTTTTATACCCATTTTAGTCCTGATTCAGTCCTGGTTCAGTTCTGGTTTAGTTTTAATTTAGAAGGGTTTAAGTCCTAGTTTAGACCTGGTTCAGTTCTGGTTCAGTCCTGGTTTAGTTCTAATTTAGAAGGGTTTAAGTCCTAGTTTAGACCTGGTTCAGTTCTGGTTCAGTCCTGTTTTAGTCCTAGTTTAGACCTGGTTTAGACCTGGTTCAGTTCTGGTTCATTCCTGGTTCGGTTCTGGTTCAGTCCTGGTTTAGTCCTGGTTCAGTTCCGGTTTAGTCCCAATTTAGTCCTGACTCAGTCCTGGTTCAGTCCTGGTTTAGTTCTAGTTTAGACCTGGTTTAGTCCTAGTTTAGACCTGGTTTAGACTTGATTCAGTTCTGTTCATTCCTGATTTAGTCCGGATATATAGTCCTGGTTTAGTCCTGGCTCAGTCCTGGTTCAGTCCTGGTTCAGTTCTGGTTCAGTTCTGGTTCAGTCCTGGTTCAGTCCTGGTTTAGTCCTGGTTTAGTCCTGGTTTAGTCCTGGTCCCTCATGTCTCAAGTCACTATAGGACAGTTGTGCAGATTTCATGAGCCTTTGCAGTTTGTTTTCACCGTTGCCAATCGCTCCGGTTTGACATTTAAGTTGTAGCTATTTAATGTTTTTTATTTTTTAGTATCATGTCGGGAGAAGTGGGTGGACGGCGGTGGTTATTTTCCACCCAGAAAGCTTCAGCTGTAATCATTACTCAGACTAAGCAAAGAGGTTGCTGGTTCAATTCCAAAATCGTGTAGTGAATTGCTAGGTCAAGTTTGTGTGTTCTGCTTGTGTCTGGGCAGGATTTGACAGGTTATTCATCTTGTTTTCAGAGTTATTATCGACTTACTAGTTCTGAGATGCTTAATTCTAGTCTAGAGGTGGATTATTTTAAGATAACTTGTCTCGTAAAATGATTTTGCTGCATGTACAGATCATTTCGCTTTTAATTTTAAGTATTTTCTGATCGATTTAAATGTTTACATCTTAAATTTTGTCCAAGCTTTTTTACAGAGTCACTCAAGACTACAAAAAACTGAAAGATTTAACTAATGATTTGACTTATTGTGTCAGCCATAAGGTCGCTGGTTCAATTCCAAAACCTTTTAGGGCTTTGTTTGGTAGAGTTTGCATATGGGATTTGCCAAGGTTATGCTGTTTCCCTACCAACTTTATCATCTAATCCTTCATCTAGGTCAGGGGTGTCAAACTCATTTTGGTCCGGGGGCCGTATCCAACCGACTTTGATCCCAAAAGTGGCTGGATCAGAAAATTCATGTCATATAAACCCCAAAAATAACAATAAGTTCAAATATTTGTGCAGAGAAACACAAATCTATTACAGAAATCTTTTTTAATTGATGAACTCTTCTTTTACAAAATATTATAATATTATGAACAACCTGAAATTTTAAGAAAAATACAATTTCAACAGAATGTTTTAACATGAACTTGTATGCAAGTAGGAATAAGTCAGTTTTTCTTGGAAAATCCTGCACTCGGCTCCACTTTTCTCATTTTTGACATTTTGTTGATGAGGGTGTCACGGTCAACAGTCAAAACGATCGTCCTTTAAGAGCGTTTGGAAAGAGACAAGTCTTCATTTGTGCTGCTCTGGTGGGAGGGGCCACGTACAGAGACGCTGCTATGCTCAGCACCGCAGAAAATTAACAATAGTTTAATAGAAAATATAATTAAAACATTTTAGGAGAAAATCAACTGAGGGCCAGATTAAAGGTCTTGGAGGGCCGGATCTGGCCCCCGGGCCGCATGTTTGACACCTGTGATCTAGGTACTCCTGAGTATGACAACAAGGAATTAGCTCAAGATTGCTCCCGATCAAAGCGTGTGTCAAACTCTGAGGACAATTGCGTGTACCTCGCTGACATTACAGCCGGTCTAAAATAGAGCAGAACCACGCTGGCAGACTGGCGCACAAGAAGCTCCGAGCACTATCATTTCTAATACTCCTACTCGAGCGCTCCCCAGATAAGTGCTGTGATCACAACACTTGCTAATATTCTCCAAATGGAAAGAGCCGCCCCTTTTGCCCCGGCGTAACCCGCTCCTACACGGGCACGCTGGCAGGGGGCGTCTGTCGGAGCCCGGAGGGAGGACAGGTCGTATTTTTCTAGTCAGTTCTGTCTAAGCCGTTGTACGTCCTGCTCCAGCGGCGAAAAAAGTTAACAATTTTACCTCGTGAGGCTGTTGGATTTGCATGTTCTCCCTGTTTGACCTTCCTAAAACTTGCACAACAGCGGGATAGTCCTCCGGCTAGGAAGTCCAGACCAAAATCCTGGCTCTAATCAAAACTAAGAGTCCTTGCGTAGGTCAAGTTTGACAGGTTAGCTCAATAGAAATTAAATAACAATATGAGTAAAGTACCGGAACATAAAAAAGTATAAATTAGCTACAGAAATTGCAAATTATGTCCTTGGGCAAGACTCTTTCAATATATACATGGTGATATTTTATGTATATTACGATTTATTTATTATTTGCAAAACCCAGACAGTTTATTTCTGTCCAAAAAACTATAAAATACAACTTCTATTATTTAAAAATGCACTACGTAAATTGTTGGATAATCTGCCACCTGGTTGTGTTCAACGGAGCTGTAATTTGCGTTACCGAGAATGTTCCACAGACTCACATTAAGCTTTGTTATTTCCACGGAGACAAGCAAGCCAGAATACAAAAGTCTGTAATCGAACAAATGCGAAGGTGGATGAAAAATGCGACTCTCTAGAACATTTAAGACCAAGCAACAGCATCTCAAGTCAACATATTCAACGGAAAAGTTACACAGCGCAGCTTTAAACACTGTCAAATTATAATAAACTGTGCTAGACGTTTAACCCTCTCCTACGAATTTAATCCAATCCACTTTATTTCTATAGCACATTTCATAAATAGTTTCCAAAGTCCTGCACAAATACATCCCAATAACAACAATAATAATATAATAATAATCAAATAAACGCTCAAAAATCCCGTAAAATAAAATAAATAAATAACTCGTAGTGTCCTGTTTATTTATTGTCTGCTTTTTTATTTAACTGTATTTATATTTATTTCATGTCATTGTATTTTTATTTATTCATTTTTATTATTTACTTTTATTTCTCTTTGTGGTTTCATTTGATAATTTCTTTATTTCATTAATTAAATTTCAAATGGGAAGATTTTACTTCATTTACAAAAGGATTCACACACAGCACAGGTTTTATTACAAACTGTTTCAAGTTCTTAAATCATTTTTGCAATTTTCTCACACGTACAAGGGCAAGACCATAGAATAGCAATAAATACAAATAAATAAATAAATAATAAAAGACACAGAGGGCCACGCAACTCGCACGATGTTAAAAGCCAGAGAGTAAAAGTGGGTGTTAAAATGAGACTTAAAACTCTCCACTGTTTGGACGTGGGGTGGCAGAACGTTCTAGAGTTTGGGGCTGACCGCAAAGAACGCCCAGTCCACCCTGGTTTTAAGTCTCGGACCTCAAAGAATGTAAATTTGGAAGAGGTCCGAGACGTACTAGGTGGCCAGTCTGTTCAAAGCTTAAAAAACAAACAACAAAATCCTAAAATCAACTCCAAAATGAAGAGGAAACCAGCGCAAAGACACAAGAAATGTGGTGAATCACTCTCTTCTTTTGGTTCTGATAAAAAAAAAAAAAAAAAGTCGTGCCACTACATCCTCTCATCTCGTTTCTCCAGCCCTCTCTTGGTTCTCCATCCATAATCGCATCCATAGAAACGGCATCTTCCCCTTTTATTCCCCGTTTTATCGTCACATTTCAAACAGCGCCCGGTCTGCCGGATCACCGAGGGGACCGCGTATAACGACACGACAGAGGAGCGAGATTTCAAACGCAAACTCGAGTGTCAATTGGCGGCGCGGTTACAGTGGAGTTGGAGGAAATAAGGCCAATCGCTGCGCTCCGAATCAAACGTTCGCTCCTCCCGCCACTGGGATGCGGTAATAGGCTGAGCTCAAAGAGAGACAGAGAAGACGGAGGAGAGAAAGGAAAGAGAGGAGAGGCTTAAGAGAGAGATATCCCATATGCGTTACACATGTACACACAATACTGTACATGCACTGGCTCAGAGAACACTAAGTACTAGCTCAATACTCCAAAAAAGGCTTTATTTATATGAAAAATACATATGTAAAAATGATTATTAAAGGTGAACTGTGTAATTTTTCAAAGGCAATCTGCTTGTCTATACAAAATATGATAATTATGACTTATTTCCATCAAAACAAGCAGGATGTAAGGTCAGATATTTTAGATATCCAAAGTAACAGTGGATGTTTTTCAAAAAAAGCACTTGTAATTGAACAAAATATAAAGTATAATGCAACGAAGAGTATGGTCATGATGGACCAAAGAGAATTTTATGTTATAACAAAAATTAAATATCACCACGGACAGCGCAGATAATGATGATGATATGTACAGACAATGAAGAATGATCTATGCTCAGGCAAATACTCTTATGCATAAGTTTGGCTCTTGTACAAATTATGTAAAGTTATAATTGTTTAAATCATATTGTACACCGTTGTACACAGCCCATCTCTGGATTAATTACAAAAAAGCCATTTTGCAAAGACTGCAGGTGCCTACGATGACGCTTTTATGGGTGTTTTTGAGGAAACCACGATGGATGAGTGTGACAGATGTTTGTTATGTTTGAGTGAACACTCTGCAAACTGTATTAAGAACTTAAATGTACAGTTTTATCTGGAGATTGAACAAAGGACAAGGAAATAATAATGTCACTCACAAATTTGAGATTCAGTGCACAACAATCAGTCCACAATACGGAGACACTGGTATGTCTGTCTTTTAAAAACTCAAACCTTTATTGTTTTGCCCTTGTCCGTTTTAAAAATGAACCGTGAGTCCAGAATAAAGATGGATTGAAAGAGATAGATAAGATTAAAGCCACAGTGTGAAACATTGATGGCAACGCAATAACATCACTATAGAAACAAGCAGGTGGTGGATTCAAGCTCTCAAACTCCTACATAGGCTACGTTCAGACTGCAGGGCGACTGCAACTCCGATTTTTTTGTGAAATCCGATGTTTTTGCGAGGTCGTTCACATTTCCAATTAAATGTGACTTGTATGTGACTCCAGTGTGAACATTAAACGGCCTGAAAGTGTCCCACATGTGACACTGGAGACACGACGACGTCAACCGCAGCGAGCGTCTCTGTGTTTACAGAAGTTGTCCAAACATGGACGCAGCATTGAGCACCTGGAGATTTTAAAGTTCCTCTCGTACCGGAGCCAGAACATGAACAACTTACTTGTTTTAAGGAGGAGATTGAGAAGGAGAAGGACGAGGTTTTTGGTCGTGGTGTTTTGTGGGACAGCGGCAGCGACGTCCGTTGAAAGGAACGTGTGGATGTGGAGACGGAGCCAAGAGTGGTGAGTGGTGATGTGCTTCGCTTCAGTGACACAGAGTTCATTAAGGATTTTCGCCTACTTCAGCGCAGAATAGTGACGTTTGTGGCTTGTTGATAACGTGTAGGTGGATGAATGCGCTTTGGCTGTTCACACTGTAGTCACATGTCAAAAGATCAGATATGTATCATTTTCAGAAGCACATATCCAAGTGTCCTGGGTTGTATTTGAAAAAATCGGATCTGTGTCGTTCAGACTGTCAATAAAAGATCAGATACAGGAACATAGGGGCCAAAAAATCAGATTTGGGTCACTTCAGGCTGCAGTCTGAACGCAGCCATAGTGACGCTTTAAATGAGAAAAGAAATATCTAATGGTAAAACTAAGTTGGAATATTTACTGCTTCAAGTCATTTTTTTATTGTAACAACTAAAAAACAACAAGTACGTGTATTAGTTTTTTTGGTCTATCATAAACGATGCAAAGTGCAAGATTGATGCACACTGCTGTCTGAGCTTAATGTGCCTTTACCGCTGACTCTCCGCTCACACGTGTGCTCCGTCAGACATGGGCAGGTCAGTGAGACGGGCCGGCAGTTTGGCCAATTAAAAGTGACACCAGAGCCGCTGGATTGACTGTCAGGCTTCCCCCGGCGCCGCGCTTTAGGTGGCAGCGCCCGCGGGACGCTCAAAAACCAACGCCACGCTGCTGCTCCAACTCTGAGTGACCCCCCCCGTACACCCGCTGCCCCCACCCACGGGCTCTCCCACCCGCGGGCTCTCCCACCGGGTGTCATCGCGGCCTCATCGTGTTTGCGGTGACTGAGTGAGAGATTCTGACCGTACAGAGTCTGGAGAGAACAATAATGTGGTCACTACATTCAGAGAGAAGGGAGAGAAAGAAGAGAGAGGAGAGATAAGAGAGGAATAAAGAGAGGAAAGAGAGAGAGAAAACAGAAAGGAGACAGAGGAGAGAGAGAATAAAGACAGGAGACAGAGGAGAGAGAAGGCAGAGGAGAAAGAAAGGAGAGAGAGAAGAGACGAGGAGAGAGAGAGAGAAGACAGAGGAGAGAGAGGATAAAATGAGGAGAGAAAGGAGAGAGAAGAGAGAGCAGACAGAGGAGAGAGAGAAGAGACAGAGGACAGAAAACAGAGGAGAGAAAAAATAAAAAGGACAGAGAGAGAACAGAGGAGAGAGAAAAGACAGGAGAGAGAGGAGACAGAGAAGAGAGAGAACAGAGGAGAGAGAGAAAACAGGAGAGAGAGAGGAGACGAGGAGAGAGAGAAGAAAGAAAGGAGAGGAGAGAGAGAAAACAGAGAGAGAAGAGACAAAGGAGAGAGAATAAAGAGAGAGAAAAGAGGAGAGAGAGAAGACAGGAGTCAGAGGATAAAGAAGAGGAGAGAGGGGAGAGAAAGGAGAGCGAGAAAGCAGGAGACAGAGGATAAAGAAGGCAGAGGAGAAAGAAAAGAGAGAGAGAAGAGACAGGAGAGAGAGAAGAGAGAGAGGAGAGGGAGAAGAGAGAAAGGAGAGAGACGGGAGAGAGAAGACAGACGAGAGAGAGGATAAAATGAGGAGAAAAAGGAGAGAGAGGAGAGAAAGGAGAGAGAAGAGAGAGCAGACAGAGGACAGAGGAGAGAGAGAAGAGACAGAGGACAGAAAACAGAGGAGAGAAAAAATAAAAAGAGGACAGAGTAGAGAAAGGAGGGAAAGAGAGAGGACAGAGAGGAGAGAGAAAAGACAGGAGAGAGAGGAGACAGAGAAGAGAGAAAGGAGAGAGAGAACAGAGGAGAGAGAGAAAACAGGAGAGAGAGAGGAGACGAGGAGAGAGAGAAGAAAGAAAGGAGAGGAGAGAGAGAAAACAGAGAGAGAAGAGACAAAGGAGAGAGAATAAAGAGAAAGAAAAGAGGAGAGAGAGAAGACAGGAGTCAGAGGATAAAGAAGAGGAGAGAGGGGAGAGAAAGGAGAGCGAGAGAAGAGAGTATAGAGTGAGGAGAGAGAAGACAGAGCAGAAAGAGAGGAGCGAGAGGAGAGAAATGTGAGAGAGAGGAGACAGAAAAGAGAGAGAGAAGAAACAGGAGAGGGAGAAGAGAGGGAGAGGAAGGAAAGAGAGAGGAGAGAGAAAAGACAGGAGAGAGAGGAGACAGAGAAGAGAGAAAGGAGAGAGAGAACAGAGGAGAGAGAGAAAACAGGAGGGAGAGAGGAGACGAGGAGAGAGAGAAGAAAGAAAGAAAGGAGAGACAGAAAACAGACAGAGAAGAGACAGAGGAGAGGAAACAGGGGAGAGAGAGAAAACAGGAGTCAGAGGATAAAGAGAGGAGAGAGGGGAGAGAAAGGAGAGCGAGAGAAGAGAGTATAGAGTGAGGAGAGAGAAGACAGAGCAGAAAGAGAGGAGAGAAATGTGAGAGAGAAGAGAGAGAGAAAGCAGGAGAGAAAGGAGACAGAGGAGAGAGAGAGAGAGGAGAGAACAGAAGCAGTAGAGAGAAGAGAGAGAATAGAGAAGAGAGAGAATAGAGAGAGAACAGAGGAGAAGAGCACTGAGCAGAGAGAGATATGTCATATGCGTCACACATGTCCACATGATACTGAACATGCAGCGGCTCAGAGAACAACTCAAAACGACGACAAAAAGCAAAGCCTTTATTTATCCGAAAAAACATCAATGTAAATATTAAATGAATTATTAAAAAAACATAAAAATATGTGAGTAACCCGCTCCCCCCCCCACCCTCCCGCGGGCTCTCCCAGCGGGTGTCGTCGCGGCCTCATCATTGCGTTTGCGGTGACTGAGTGAGCGATTCTGACCGTCCGGCGTCTGGGTGATGGCGATATTGCGGTCGCTAAATGCTTCGGTCAAATGTTGTCGGCTCGGCTCCCCCCGTGAATTATTAATGGGAGATTCAATTGCACGTAATTGTTCTGACAGATAGTGTGGAGGTTCTGACTCGAGCGATGCTGCAAAGCGTCAGGAAATAGATCTTTACTCGGGTTAATTCGTTTATTCGGGAAGTACGGCGTTGTTCGTTTGCGAAATAATTCAAATTTGCTCTTTGTATGACGATGATTTCGACTCCTAAATGTAAAAAAAAGCTATAAAAATACGATTCAACTCAAATTTTTCAACTTTACTTTCATCTGTGTTTCTCCGGAGATAGAAAATGTATAAATAATAATAATAACATATAATTTAAAATGAGGATTTGAAGCTTTTGAGAGTTTTGAACCATGATATAAACAGTGTTGGGGAGTAACAGATTACATGTACCAGAGTTATGTAATCAGAGTACAAATTATGAGTAACTGTATTCAGTTACAGTTACTGTTTCCGTGAGTGGTAATTAGATTACAGTTACTTTGTTGAAATAAATGGATTATACAGCAGTATTTTCCTGTTTTCACATTTTGAGCTGTATCCCATTCTTTTTTCTTTCTTCTTTTTTTTTTTTTTAAACCAAGTCTAAACCAGGAATAATTCAGGATTGAACGAGGACTGAACCCAGGACTAAAACCAGGTCTAAACCAGATCTAAACCAGGACTAAAACAAGGTCTAAACCAGATCTAAACCAGGACTAAAACCAGGTCTAAACTAGATCTAAACAAGGTCTAAACCAGATCTAAACCAGGACTAAAACCAGGTCTAAACTAGATCTAAACCAGGTCTAAACTAGATCTAAACCAGGACTAAAAAGGACTAAATCATGCTGCCTGGACCGTGTCTCCTCGTCTTCTATCAATAATATTTTTAATTTGGTTCAGTAAAGTCTGGGCTTTTTATTTTCTTTTAGCAGATAAAACATCTTATGTGAAGATTTCCTCGTCTTTGCTTCTCTACAGCAAATCAAGTAATCCAAAGTATTCAGATTACATTACTCACTTTAAGTAATTTAATGGATTACGTTACAAACTACATTTTGGGGTGTGTAATCTGTAATCTGTAGGGGATTACATTTTAAAAGTCACCTTCCCAACACTGGTTATAAAGCTGTTATGTCTTCAAAAACAGACCTGGAGTTGTTTTTTTTTGTTTTTTTTAAATCAAAATGGTTTTATTGTTTTCAAATTGTCAAATATATAGATGTACAGAGATATCTTTTTTTTTGCAGAGCTGGAAAAAAACAAAACAAAAAAAAAAAAAGCGAGAAGAATGGTGGAAAAAAAAAGAAAAAAGCCAATGCAAAAACCAGAGTATTTTTTTGTAGATAATCTTCCAAAACACTAAAAAGCGCCAATAAAAATGTTCCTGCAGTAGGTTTGCAGACATGAGCAGGACCAAAACATCACACACGTCTGACTGACTGACTAGTCTGTCTCTAGCATGCTCTGTTCCACCTTGTGATGTCATGAAGCGGTAGTTTTCATGTATGTATTGATTTTGGGCAAGTGTTTTACGTTACGAGTATTATCCATATGGACATTAGTGCAATCGTAACAGAAACAAAACAACAACAACAACAAAAGTACGTGGGACCGAGTCATTGTTTTGAGTAAGTCTCAAGCCTTTGACCTCAAGTCCGAGTCAAGTCCCAAGTCAAATACAGGCAAGTCCGAGTTGAGTCTCGAGTCACTGGTCCGTAAGTCCAAGTCAAGTCCAAGTCGTCTGCTTTGAGCTTCAAGTCTTTTCAAGTCTTTAAACCAAAATACCAAATATAGCTTCGATTTTTGCAATTTATATGAATTTTAAACTAAACTGTAATAAAAACGTGACAGTATATTTATATGTGAGTATTTATATAGTTTTAGAAATGCTCATTTTTCATTTTTAAATGTCTTGACAAGATCTGAGTGTGAATCATTACGGTCAGAACAGAAAGAATTTCAATTTAAAAGTGTAATTACAGTTATTTTGTCATGTGTTTGCGCTGAAATGGAAGGTTCATGTTCTGTGTAGTTCCCTCTGTTTTACTGCATTGTACTGTATATTACTGTAGTACTTTTGAGTATCACAGTATTTCAGTTACATCCAAAGTAACAAACAGAGAAGTGGGAGCAACATGTTCCAGTTTGTTCCTTCAAAATTCAGCACCACATTTATCAACGGTAAAGAGAAAAGTATTTTCTAAAAACGTATATTTTTTTTTAGGAGAATCATCAAGTCACATGCCTCAAGTCCGAGCCAAATCCCGACGTCATTGACCTTCAAGTCCGAGTCAAGTCCCAAGTCTTAGCCCATTTAATGAAGTCAAGCCTCAAGTCCTAAAAATAGTGACTCAAGTCCAAGTCACGACTCGAACATAATGAGCTTTCTTTTGCATTCTTTTCGTTTTCTTTTTTACGTTTACCTTTCCGTTCAGTCGAGATTTACAATTCCAGATCTGAAATTATCCCAATGATTCAAGTGAAGGTGTGTGGAGTTAAAAAAACAAACACAACGGAGCACTTCCTGTACTACGATATAACATCACAAAGTTTAAACAGAGCGACAGAAGAACACGGCGTAAATTTTCAGGGTTTATGCGTCGTGATACGTGCCCTTTAAAGCCAAAAAAGCACCATCGCTCATATCAAGTTGAGTTTGCAGAAGCTCGTGAGAGATATAGAAATATAAATAGCAGTAGTTTGAGGAGAGGGAGCTTTGGCAGAGGAAGTGGACCGCGGGGACGAGACAAGGCGACCCGCTCTCCCCCTCTCTTTCTCTGATCTGTAAACCACACGCCGACTCTGGCCTCTTTCACAAGCGACGAGCTCGAAACAAAAAAACACGACCTGCTCCCCGCATCTTTCGCCCTCCTGACAATAGACCGACAATAGAGACGTTCACCGAATTCTCCCAGGGTCCCCGCGCGAACAATGCACTGTCTTTTCAGCGCGTTCGGTCAAGAGAATATCAGGTAAAACACGATGTTGTTAAAGCTATCGGCTATCAGAGCGAGGAAAAAAAAACGAGCGCCGTTTCCATGGCGATTAACAACACAATAAAGTAAATATTCTATCTTTTCAATCGGCAAAAGTTTTCAAATAGTTTCAAGGAGTAATACGACAGCAGGTTTAGTTTTGAGTAGCGTTTTTGTAGCATTGTTGTAAACTCAAAACTACAATGGAAAAAATTCAATCCAGGCAAGTTAAAATGACTTAAATTAAGAATATTTTACTTTATTTGAGTCGATTCAACTTGACAAGTCAAATGATCTACCAATGCAATAAGTGTGTTTTTCTTAAATCAAGCAAAATTCGATTTTGTTTCTTATTTTAAAAGCAAAAAGTTGTTGTTTTTCTTATTTTAAGTGTAGCAAGTTGTATTTTCATATTTGAACTACAAAAAGTCTTGCTCCACTGGCAGATCAGTTTCAAGTGAAATTTACTCAAATCATGATAAAACTTTCTTAATTCGAGTCATCTTAACTTGACTAGGTTTTGTTTTTTGCAGTGCAGACTTTTTGTATCTGAAAAAGAGATAAAAAAAAAAAAAATCAAACAAGCATTATATCATCAATCATTATATTTTAGGTTAGATGGACCCTTACATAGATTTTTTACTTTCGTTTTTAATAAATAATATGTGTATTCAATATTTATGACTTGAAATTTTAGACTTGGACAAACTTTATCGATCCACAAGGAAAATTATTTGGACACAGTAGCTCACACATCACAATATAATATAATAAAGAGAAAAAATTGAGGTAATGGTATTAATAAATTCTAAATAAGTAGCAAAGAAGAGCAAGAGACACGTGTCAAATAAAACATAATCATATAAATGTAAATGTACAAGTCAAAATAAAATAGAAAGATAAGTAATAAAATATAAAATCACAACTTCATGACTGTTTAAAGAAGTGGACTAAGGGAGCGTCCAGCGTCCAGTCAAGGAGGCAAATTTGGAGCCAGTACGATATTAGAAATAAAAAATGGCGAAATAAAAACAGCAGGAACGCGTAGAGATGGTTAATACGAAGATTTTAAGACCAAAATGAGGAGCCTGACAGCTGCAGTTACCGAGCGAGGGATGATGATTTTTCAATAGAACGTGAACTGGAGCCAGAGTCGATGGAGCCGGAAGCGCGCCCACGCTCACTTCCTGTTTAGAGCACGACAATCAGCGGGTTAGCTTTGTCCATTATAAATACAGTCTACGCTATTTAACATCGACACTGCCAAAAGCAATAACTCCAGCGCCAAATCACGAACATACTTTTCCGTCACGTCGTAATTACACATATATTTTTTTTCTCTTAACGTAATTCAAGATCCTCGCCGTCCCGTCCACTCTTTAACAAGTCCGTGATAAATTCGCCGTATATCTCCCGGTCTCCTCTCCCCTCAGGCTCGCAAAACCCATTTCCTCACCCCATTCCCAATTGAAACATCATTGTCCATAATGGGACGGATAAATATTCATAAAGCTCCGAGCTAGAAACCCGAGATTAGGCTAATATACCGCTCATTGTTCCTCCGTTCTCTAAATCTTTGCATCTTGTTATTGGCGTAATACGGTCGGCTAATAGCGCCTAATTCTTCCGGATAACTCCATCAGGCGAGCGCGGGTGTTTGCGCCTTGGGTCACGCTCCACCGGTCGCTTGTAATCTCTTCCAAATTACGGTGAAATCTTGGGCAATGTTTCTAATTTTTTTATTTTATTTTTTTCTTCTTGTGGTTCTTTTTGGATTCCCCCGCTGTGTTTTGGCTCGTACTCCGCCAGCTACTGTCTCATCCAGAACCCATGTGCGCTACAAAACTTTTAACGCAATGATTTTTACATTTTTGTTTGTTTGTTTACAACATTTTTCAAGTAACAATGTCGTTTGAATGTCGTTTATAGTTTTTAATGTCATTTCTAATCATCTGTATCTAGACAAAGCATGGCAAAGAACAAAATGGTTTAACTCAGCACAGTGTTGATTTTTTTGTTGATTTTTTTTCCCCCTTTAAGATAAAAACACGGTTTAAAAATCCTGAAAATAATAAAATTTTGTTCATTCTAAGCACCATATCTGGACATCAAAAGCATGACAAATGACAAAAGGCTGTAACACAATGAGAATTTAAATATCTTTTTTAGATAATAAAAAGAATTAGTGACAATTTGCTTTGAAAATCCTGAAAATAACATTTAAAAATAAAATTAAAAATCCATTCTAGGCACTCATATCTCGAAATCAACACTCTTTTGTATACTGACTTTCCAATTTTTTACCATCTATTAATGCAAATAAAACACACTGAGTTTATTTTTTATTATTTTTGCCATATTTTTGGATTCCCCAGCGTGCTCGGCTCCTCTCGCTGTGTTTTTGCTCATACTCTGCCAGCTACTATCTCATCCGTAAAACGTCTCCACCGGGCCAAAGGAACATTGATTAATTGACTGACTGATTGATTATAATTATGATTTGTACATATTTTTTCAGATAACAAAAAGCAATAGTGACTAGTTGTGTGCAAAAATACTGAAATATCGATATATAGAGAGAATTTTTTGGTATATTTTCCGAAATTATTTTGTTACAGCTACAGTTTTGTTGCTTGTTTAGAGGAAAAATTTATGTGACACATTTGACATTTTCACTGTTTTGATGATTAACATGTTTGTGTTTCATCTTAACTTTGCACAAGAAGTGTTAAACAAAGACTTTTCTTTTTCCACAGTTGCTCAAAGATGCTCTGTTCGAATATTGCCCTGATTGTTGCGTCATAAGTAAAAGTCATAACTTTCTCATAAGCAATTTTACAGTGTAGTTTATAAAGTGTTTTCCAAATGCAGACATTATTTTGAGTTGGCAAATGTGAAATACTTATTCTAAGAGGGGATTCACCAATATCAATTTTTGCAACACAAGCATGAGGGGTGTGCAAAAATATCAATATCTCATATCATTTAATGTGATGATGGACTGCTGTATTGATATATAAAGTATTTTTTGATGTATTTTCCTAATTTTTTTTGTTACAGCTACAGTTTTGTTGCTTGTTTAGTATTTTCACTGTTTTGAGGATTAAAATGTTTGTGTTTCATATGAACTTGGCACAAGAAGTGGTTTAACAAAGGCTTTTAGAATCACAGCCATGATTTTAAATTTATTTTACCATATCGAATCGATTTGAAATATATCATATTGAATTGAAACTGCACTGTATTGAGATATGTATCATATCATGGCCTTATGTATCGAGGTATGTATCGTATCGTGGCCTATGTATCGAGGTATGTATCGTATCGTGGCCTATGTATCGAGGTATGTATCGTATCGTGGCCTATGTATCGAGGTATGTATCGTATCGTGGCCTATGTATCGAGGTATGTATCGTATCGTGGCTATGTATCGAGGTATGTATGGTATCGTGGCCTATGTATCGAGGTATGTATCGTATCGTGGCCTATGTATCGAGGTATGTATCGTATCGTGGCCTATGTATCGAGGTATGTATCGTATCGTGGCCTATGTATCGAGGTATGTATCGTATCGTGGCCTATGTATCGAGGTATGTATCGTATCGTGACCTTTGTTTTGAGATATGTATCGTATTGTGGCCTATGTATCGAGGTATGTATCGTATCGTGGCCTATGTATCGAGGTATGTATCGTATCGTGGCCTATGCATCGAGGTATGTATCGTATCGTGACCTTTGTTTTGAGATATGTATCGTATTGTGGCCTATGTATCGAGGTATGTATCGTATTGTGGCCTATGTATCGAGATATGTATCGTATTGTGTCCTGTGTATCGAGGCATGTATCGTATCGGCAACTTCTTAATGATACAGAGCCCTAATAGTGACAATTTATTTCAGAAAATCATGAAAATTTTAACAGAATTTAGTTGTCCGTTCTACTTTACCTGATAATCTGGACATCAAAACCATGACAAAGGACAAAATGTTTGGACTCAGTGTGATTTTAAATATTTTTTTTAAAGCAATAGTGACAATTTACTGAAACACATTGAGATTTTTTTTGTTTTTTTCGTGTTTCTTTTTGGATTCCCCAGCGTGCCCGGCTCCCCTCGCTGTGTTTTGGCTCATACTCCGCCAGCTATCTCATCCATAACAGGTCTCAACTGGGCCAAAGAGTGGCTTAAACAAACAAAAAGAACATATTGATTTATAGGGGCTTCCATGATGGGCTTATTGGCCGGCACCTCCAAGCCTCCGTGGGGCGCCAGGCTATGAATCAAGCTCGGTGGGAGGGGGCGGGAGGGGGGTGGGGGGTAAGATGTAGAGAAGGGCGGGGTGGGGTTGGGGTAGGGACAAAAGGCTAGTGTGCTTATGTGAGGATATTTTAAAATAGCATCCATAGTGTGAAACAAAGCGACATTTATGGCGTAGCGGTTTATAAAATGATTCGGTAGATGTTTTAAATCAGATGCCCTTCCATAACTAAGATTTTTGTCATGTGTCGTCCTTTCACGGTACAAAAAAAGTCTCAAAAAATATTACAGCAATGTGTTATTGTGAAAGGACTTGGAATTTCAACGCATTTTAAATTTTATTTTTTATGAGAATTTTTGTGCAGGATTTGTTTACAAAATTTTTTAAGTGTTTTTTTTTTTTTTTTTTTTTTTTTTTTTTTTTAGTTTTTCATGTCCTTTCTATGCAGCTGTATCTACACATCAAAATGAATGTTGATTTTTTTAAATTTTCTTCTTTAAGGTAAAAATTTTATGTGGAAAATCTTGAAAATAACAGAATTCAGTTTGTCCATATACAGCACCCGTATCAGGACAAAATATGACCTAACTAACAATTTACTTTGTCCATTCTAGGTCTCCGTATCTGGACATGAAAAGCTATGAATTGAGAAAATGTTTTAAACCACAAAAATTTTGAAGATTTTTTTTAAATAATAAAAGTTATACTGACAATGATTTCATAAAATCCTAAAAGTAACAGTTTAGTTTGTCCGTTCTAGGTCTCCGTATGTGAACATCAAAAGCTATGGAATGACAAAATGTTTTAAACCAATAAAATTTTGAAGATTTTTTTAAATAATAAGAGGACTAGTGACAGTTTATTTTCGAAAATCATGAAAATTTTCACAGAATTTAGTCTGTCCATTGAAGACACCAATATCAGGACAAAATCTTACCCAATAAACAATTTAGTTTGTCCATTCTAGGTCTCCGTATCTGGAGATCAAAACCTTTGAAATAAGAAAATGTTGTAAACCAGTACAATTTTTAAGACTTAAAAAAAAATTAAAATAAACAAGTAACAGTTCATTTTGTCCATTGTAGACACACGTATCTGCTCATCAAAAGGTATGAAACTAGAAAGTGTTGTAAACCAATAAAATTTTGAAGATTTAAAAAATAATACGAGTAATAGTGACAGTTTATTTTGAAAATCATGAACATTTTCACTGGATTTACTTTGTCCACTGACGGCACCCGTACCTGGACATCGCCGCTCATTTGCATACTGACTTTTCCAATATTTCTACCGTCTTTTAACGCAGCCGAAACACGTCGAGTTGTGATCGCTGCCGTTTACAAAGCTCACTTTCAACAGCTCCACCAACTCTCCCCATTACGGCCACTCCTTCCATTCAAAACCTGGTCGGACGAGTTCAAAAGTTCACCCTCCTTTTCTCCACCTCCGAAATGTTTGCCTTCTACTTTGTGCTTTCTTTTCGAATTCTGATACCGCTATAAATCAAAAGCCCGGGTTTATTTTTCCATTTTCAAAACAGAGCTATTTTTGTGCGTCGAGAACTCAGGAAGCCAAAGGTCATTCGGAATATGACAACCTATAGCTCTGTTTGTTTACCCGCAGTTTTGCACAGTTTGCACTCAACTAAAAGTACTGCTACTTGGCTAATAATGTACTCGATTACAAGTACGGCTGTTGAAACTGCACTTAAAGCCACTGTATTTAACTTTTTAGACTAAAATAAAAGCACGCTTGTAATATTTTGTTCTTTATTGCAGTGAAAATTAGAAAAACATGCGTCCATATTTCTCATAGTTCTACTTTTTAATGCAGTTTTTGAAGCATTTTACAAAATTTCAGTTGTTTTAAACCACAATTTGCATATTTATTGAGCTCTGGACGATCAGAAACAGTCAAAATTTTGGGACATATTGGACTTGCGCAGTAACGTTTTCAATCATAACAACTATTAAACGTCCGATATTACGCAAAATTGACTCTTGTGCCATGTTTAAGCCAAGTTATAATGTTGTTACCGCCTCAAAAACATAAATGTACACAATGCAATAAAAATAGGATTCAACTTTACGTTCTTGTGTGTTTCGCCTGTGATAGAAACTGAATGAATAATAATAATATTGAATTAAAAATGAAGACTTTTGAGAGCTTTAAACCACGTTATAATGCTGCTACGTTGTCAAAAAGAGACCTGGAGTTGTGTTTTGTTTCACTCACACATGTTAAAGTGATCTTGGATTATTAGTCTGTTTACATCTCCAAAGCTCAAAACGCTCTGTTCCACGTTGTGATGTCATGAAGCAGTAGTTTTAGTTAGTTTAGTTAGAGTTTATTTGTTTATTTATCAGGGACAGTGCACATAAAAACACTGAACTACACAAAGAAGTCATATGTTTATAGCAAAAGTGATAATTTCCGCCTTCAGTCCCTGGTCCGGTTGGTGTCATAAACGGCGTACATGCCAATAAAATAAAATACAGTGCACATTAATGCAATAAATCATCCAGTCAATAAGTAAAACTAGTCCCATTCAGTCTCAGGTACCACATTTCTTACAGTTTATAGTGCTGCATTGATACAGGGCAGATTCGTTTTGAAGTTAACAGCTCCTTTCTCCTTTTTGTTCAGTAGAAATCGGCAATTCTGAACCTGAAATTCTCCAAATGATTCTAGTGAAAGCTGTTACCAGTGTTTTCAGTTTGAGAGAAGAACTCCAAGTCTGTTTGTGATGACGAAACCACATTATAACACAGAAAATAGTGTAATATGGGCCATTTTTTTACAGAACAGGCTTAAAAATATATTCAAAAACAGTACAAAAACGACTCGATTATAGTAACGTGAGTATTTGTGTGTCATAGTTCCTTCCCTCCTGTGATCTTTAGGAGGGGGAGAGGAGGAGGGGGATGGAGGGAATGCGTGGAAGAGGGGATTTGGTGAACAACATGCCTGGACAGAAAAAGAAAATACCTGCTAGGTTCAGTGGGGCTAAAGAGCTCAGGCTAAACATGGAACGCACTCTTTTGCCCCCAAGGCCAAATTACCCCTCCACCTGGTCACCTCTCCTCGCTCACCCGCAGCAAAACAGCACAACAAAAACAGACTTTCCACCCGAGCTGCTGTCCTGGAGTTGGAAAATCTGGAGTTTAAAATGATTTACTACCACTTTATAATAAATACACTTCAATTTCCTTAATAAAGCATGAACAAAGACTTAATTAATCATGAAAAACTGTCTTAAAAATGTGAAAAACAGAAGCTCATTTTAAACGTTTTGAAGCTATTCCACGTTTATCTTACGCTTTGAGAGCATCCTAATCATTCACTGAGTTTCTGTCACAGTAATACTAACAGAAACTAGCATGCTAACCGTGCACTTCCTGATTCCCAGACAACAAAACGCTCGCAGCTGACTTATTGTGACTGCTGAAAGAAATCAAGTACAGGTTCTTTATTTTTCGGGGTCGACACTAAAAGTTAAGGTATTTTAAATTAAATAAACAATTTTTTCCATTATAAAATTACTTTAAATTTAAATCGAGTTTTTGAGAGATGTAACAATAACGGAAATATCGTGATACGTATCGTCAAAAGTGTCACAATATCGATTTACAAGTGCTTAAATTCATTGTTTTGGTGCGGTAAGAGCTGAAAAAAACGGAGTGAACTACATAGACCATGATCCTTTGCTCCATTACAGTGACATTACATGAAAAGTAAGACAAATAATAATCAGAATCAGTATTTTTAAGCTCGTTTAAATCTTAATTCTTTGGTTTATGACAAAATAAAAGTCTCGTTAAGGCATTTTAAAAAGAAAAAGTTGCATTTTCACAATTTCGCCTACAAATATCGCAATAAATATCGTACCGTCGGATGTATATCGTAAAAATACCGTTTCGAGAGATTTAGATTTAGAGAATATCGTTACATCCGAAGAGTTTTTATTTAGCGTTACCAAATCAGGTTGCGTAATCTTTTAAGGACGCGTGTGAGGTGTAGGTCTATCCGTGTCCGGCTAATCCCGAACCAGACTAAGACACGTCGACGCGCAGTGTACATTAAGTTCTTATGTCGTTTAGGTTGTGTGAGGTAGTCGGGGGTGGATTACAATCGACATTCGGAGAACAGGTTAGATCGGTATACATGAGAACGCAAAGGTGTTAGTGGCAGCCCATATCTGGAGCACCTAGCTGGAGGATTAGCCTACTGACCTCGAATGTGAGCGTGGTTTTAGACGAGTGGGGCGAAGTAGTGCAAACGTGTGTCTCAGTCGTAGGATCCATAACAATTTGGTCTTAAAATATTCATATTGATCTGCTCTTTTCTGCTTTTTTGTTGATTTTTTTATCCATTTGACAGAATTAACAGAACAAAAATCGTTTTTCCGTACGACCTCTTGTATATAGCTGGGATATATTTGTATAACTATATTTTCTATAAATTTATCTTGACTTGTACATACACGTTTACATAATTATGCCTTTTTGACCACCAGTCTCTTGCTATTTTTGAAAATTTTTGAAAACCATTTATATTTTTGCACTTATTATTATTAGAATATACACTGATATGTCTGTCTACGTCTAAGTTAAATTAAAAAAACAAGCACAGGATCTTTCAAATTGAGTAGATATTACTTTTTGCCGTGCCTCAACACCCTTCCAGCTTATGGCGAAGCTATGGAGACATAACAAAAGAAAAACTTCATTTTGTCAGCTGGACAAAAAAGACAAAAACCTAAAACAAAAAAGCAAAAAAGAGCAGATTATTATGAATATTTTAAGACCAAAATGACAAGTCTGACAGCAGCAGTTACAAAGAGATGGGCGAAATTTGATCAATATAATGTGATTTGGAGCCAGATTTGATGGAGCCAAAAATGTGCCCATGTACACTTCGTGTTTTGAAAGCAGCAACTAGCAGGTTCCATTCACACCAGACATGTCAAACTCAGGCCCGGGGGCTAAATTTGGCCCACGATCTAATTATATTTGGCTCGCGAGATCAAATCAAACATGAATGAGAGCTTTCCCGTCGGCTACAGATAGACTATAGAGACATTATTTACAATTTTTAAATCATTTTTTTATATTTTGCTTGTTCTGGATTCAGTGTTTAAGCAAAACTATTATTAAACTTTTTTTTTTAATAACAAAAGGTTTAACATTAGACAACAACAAAGATTTATCAGTAAATACTTAGTTTGGCCCACGACTTAGTCCCAGATTTTTTATTTCGACCCTTTGAATTTGAGTTTGAGTCCCCTGATTTACACAATCGATGCAATAACACAAGTAAACGCACAACTTTTACAATACTCAGTGACTTATGTGATTTAAAATGCAATTACACAGCTAGAAGTATAATCAATTACAAGTACTAGTGCTGGTTTACATATAAAAAAAGCAAAACAAAACAAAAACAACAGCTTTTGTCCAGTTGACAGAATTATTTTTTTATTTTCGCTACTGCAACTGTAAAATATCCAATCCAAACATTAAGAACATACAAACTAACAAAAGTACATAACACATTAATAAATTTCATTAAATCGTAAAAAAGTGAAACTCCTAACTACTGACTAAACCTTGATCTACCGGTTAATCCAAGATATTTATGCAACGTTTTAAGGAAATGAACCATGTTACCAAGAAATACTCAGCAGGTTAATCCCCTCTATTAACTTTTATTTGTGATTACTCAATTCTACGCTCAGACTTGCCACTCGGAGATACGTCGATAAACAATTTCACATACAAAAATAAAAAAAAATTGGCAGAACTAAGTGAAATGATGGTGCTAGATGTCAAATTGGGTATTATTTTATACCAAAAACAAGCCTAATTTAAGGTTTTTAGAACAACAACTCACATTTATGTAACAAATAACCCAATGTAATGGGAATTATTATTTCATTTTTGCATTGGATTTCTGTACGACCTCTTGTATATAGCTGGAATATATCTGTATTACGATATTTTCTATATTTTATTTCGATTTCTACATATACATTTACATAATTATGCATTTTTGGACTCCAGTCTCTTGTTATTTTTGCAGATTTTTTAACGCCATTTATATTTTGCTCTTATTGTTATTAGAATACACTGTGATATGTCTGTCTAAGTCAAAGTTAAATTAAAAAAACAAGCTCAGACCCTTTTAAATTGAGTAATCTGAGTATACTTACAGCAGATATTACTTTTTGCAGAGCCTCAACACTCTTCGAGCTTATGGAGACGCTTGTAGTCTCTCAGATAAATGGGAACGCATAAACACAGACTTGACTATAGACTTTTGCATTTTATCTTTCAGCCGTTTGGCCTTTTATGAGCCTCTATAACGGGAGGGAAGGGAGCGCGCGGGGAAGAGGATATATCGGAATGAAATCAAAGCAACAAGGAGAGCGTCGGTTGGGGAAAGCCAGACAGGTCGCAAATCTTGGCGGTTTTCTAGTACGTGACACCTTCTCTCATTAACAAACAATACCGGCGTGAAATCGGTTTAATGACGAAGTAATAAAATTGCTATTCCGCTCACACAAACACGGCCCCGAGGCATGATGGGTACAGTTAGAACGGGCGGGTTAAAGGCGCCGTACCTGATGTTTACCGTCTTGAAACGAGAAAAACAGAACTGGTTCATTTGAAAGGGTTTGAAGTGGTCGAAAGTGAACTTCACTTCTGCATTCCGAACGTCGTTTTTCACAACTTTAAGAGGCCAGAGCAGAGTTTTGCCATCTCTGTAAAGCTACGTTTATATGATGACGGTCAACGCAAGTGGTGTTGTGTCTTCACTTTTTATTCCGCGTTTAGATGAGCATTTTCGGGAGGAAATATGCGTGCATACGGCGAGTGTGTGGAATTCGATTGGGTATGCTTGTATTTAAAGCAACGAGGGCATCATCTTTGGACATACGGAAGTTTTCACGTCACGCATTTTCATCAGCTCCTCCTTCCACAAAGTCGTCCCACCATCGACTGGTTCTCCAGGTCTCGTCAAGATCCGTCTGACTCGCCTGCGACGAACTGGTGCATCCAGAATTTTACAGAGGTGATTTTCAATTCAATTCAGTTCAATTCAATCCAAGTTTATTTCTGTAGGCCATTTAAAACAACTTCAGCTGACCAAAGTGCTTCACATACAAGTCAACAACATAGAAGAAACAGTTACATATACAATATATACAGAAAACATGTGAAAACGACAATAAAAACACCAAGATAACCTGACTCGCTCGTGCTAAATGCCAGGGAGAAGAGGTGAGTTTTCAGTCTCGTCTCTGCAGTATCTCTGCAGATTCTCGACATTTGTTGGGAGTCTGCTGTAAGTTTGTTAGAGCTGCCAGAGCAGAAAATGATCCGACATGTTTGCGTTTCTGTATGTATGTAACGTAAACGTGTACACGTGAACAGATCTGACCAGAGTTTTGCGTCTTGGGCAGTGTAAACAGAAACGGTATTCAACTTTTCCACTCTGGACGGTGGTTTCAGATTTTGCGTTTTTAAGCCTCAAAAACGCCGTCACCCTCTAAATGAAAGGCACTTTTGTCTTTTTATCCACAAGCATTCTCATGTAAACAGACCCTAAAGCTAATATCTATCAACTAGCATGCTAACAGCACACTACCGCTTTTATAATTTGATGCAGACCGTGCACAGCTGATTTATTTTGACTATTTTTGAGTTTTTGCCGCGACAGTAAACCTAAAAACAACAAACCAAGGAGCTATAATACGAGCACTTCCAAGCAAATAGCATGCTAACGCGCACTTCCTGACAATAAAATGCTTTCTAATTACACGCAGAGAGTACTTATTTTGATCTCTCGTACAATATATCTGTAGTTTTGCTGAAATACATTGAAAAAAATCGGGTGCAGGCAGTTCGACAAGGTTGCCCTCTCATCCCCCACTTTTTCACCAACCCCTTTTCCCGAGTTTTTTTTTTTTTTTTTCCCCCTTTCTTCCAATGAAATAAATTAACCTACTTCTCCTGGCTTTTTCTCTGGCGGATTCTATCTCTCCCCATTCCGGTTCTCGCCCCCGAAGAGTGGGAGAATCTTAAAATAAAAGGAATTGGAGTAAGGCTCACCCGTGCAGAGCGACTTCATTTCCAAAGCCCTTGTTATTAAACGACCCACCAATAAAACCAAGGCGTAAAGAGCCAAAAGGAGCGGGTACAGAGCGCTACCCCCTCCCTCCCTCGCTCCCTCCCTCCATCATCTCTCCTCTGCAGGATCGTTCACCCCGCCTGGCTTCTCTTTCTTCACAGAGCACTGTATGGGAGATGAGTAAAATACTATAGAATCGACAGAATTGAACCCATCAGTGAGTTTTATTGAGCAACACGACTAAAAAACCTGTTCAAAGCCTCTGTTTTTGCAGTGATACTAACAACAACTAGCATGCTAACGCCCACGTCTGCTTTTATAAATCGACGCAAACATTACACAACACACTTATTTTATATTATTGGCAATGACGTAGGCTTAGACAAACTTTATTGATCCACAAGGGGAATTATTTGGACACAGGAGCTCAAACGTCACAAAATAATATAACAACAAAGAGCGAAAATAGAAATAGTAATAATAAATTCTAAATAAGTAGCAAAAAAGAGCAAGAGACAGGTGTCAAATAAAACAAAATATAAAATTACAGCTATATACAAGAGGTATACAGAATTAATAATATAAATTTAGTACTGCACATGTGATATCAATAGAATTTTGGTTGCAAATTTCTAAATCTTGCCGTTAAAAGTGCATTATAGAACTTTTTTGGTAAGCATTTGTCACCTGCTTTTCTATAGAAATGCGATTTTCTGCCTGGAATTACTGTACATTTATCTATCAAGAAAAGGGCTGGGTATCGTTAAAAAGTTGCCGATACGATACACATCTTGATACACAGGCCACGAAATGATACATATGTCGATACAGTGCGTTTTCGATTAAATACGATATATTTCAAATTGAAAATAAAGGCTAAATCATGACTGTGATACTAAAAGTCTGTGTTAAACCACTTCTTGTGCAAAGTTCATATGAAACACAAACACTTTAATCATCAAAACTGTGGAAATGTCAAATGTGTCGCATAAACAACAAGCAACAAAATAATTACAATCAAACATAATATAAGACGACTCTTCTTTCTGCTCCTTTTCATTCATTTCTTTGTATGTTTGATGTTGTGACGCTGTTGATGTCTTTTTATACTTTATGAATGAAATAAAAAAAACAAAAAAAAAAACAAAACATGTATCTCTGTAACTAAATTATTTAGTAAAATATACCAAAAAATACTCTTGGCAATATATCAATACAGCAGCCCACAATATCGATACTGTATCATCACATTAAACGATACGATATATTAATATTTTGATATTTTTGCACACCCCTAATCAAAAATGTATTCAGTTGAAAGAGTTTTTAATACTCAAAATTACCCAAAAAATCAGCGTTCTTATACTACTGTATGTAGAGTCGCCTTTGCAAAGATCTGACTTGTTAACTTATGGTTTGTTATGGAGATAAATACATTTCAGACCAAACTGTGCAAGATATATTAATTAAAAAAAGGCGAAAATTCAGTTTGTCGACTGGACAAAAGTTATTTTGGTCAGTTCAGAACTAAAGAAGCAGCTTGGATGAGCTGCGAAACGTCTTCAACCAAACTAACTTTTGTCCAGTCGACAAACTGAATTTTCGTCTCGCCATGGATTCTACCTGGACGACTGAGTTATTCTTCACACATTAATGAAAAAAAAAAGTACACTTTCAATGCAAACAAGCAGGTAACAGATCCCGTAATACACCTTTAATGTTTACAATAATCTGAGTAAATCTGTGAAGAAATACTAAGAAACTGGAAAACTCATGAGCTTTTTGACCTAATTCATGACGCTTTCACATAATTTTTCTTAAGTTAAATTTGAATTAAAATGTTTTACTTTGCTGTTCGATATTTTGTTTAGAAGTAAGTTGTAAAAAAAAAGACTCAGACTCTAACCCTAACCCAGTCATTTTAAGAACAACCAGACATTTTTGCTTTTTTTTTTTTTTTTTTTTTTGCACCGTGGCCAAAACCAATTCATTACGTAACACAACAAAACATTTTACCCCATAAAACCTCTTTACACTTATCAGAGCCAATAGTTACAAGCACAGCAGCTGTTTTTGATTGGGTGGGCAGCGTTCCGGTCCGGGCCTGTAACGGGGGTAATGGGGTTGGCGGTGGCGAGGGTTGGGGGTCGGGGGGGTAAGCTGTGCCATGATGCCCCCCACCCTCCTGCCCCGATGTGCCCCCGGTGGCTGCTAAAGTGTGAGTGGGCCCCGTTAATGGCCGCGGCGTTTTTCACACATACATGTACGCGGAGAGGGGGACATAAACACTGCCGCGCATTAGCATCAGCTGTTTAAGGCCGCCCCCGCCGAGCGAACCCGGCGGCGCGACGTCAGGCCGGCGTACGGTTATATTTAGCGTGACGTACAAAGAGCCGTCAGTCGCCCAACGGAAATGCCACATGATTTGGGACTGATTTAGCCTATACATTGTCCCACTACACAATCTGTTTTAAAACATTTTATTTTGAAATCTGAACTTGAAATTTTATTGGAATTTCCACTCACTAAACACTACAGACCACAAGAGAATTCACCGCCAAAATGTGTGTTTATATTAAAACACAAATTTGAATAAAAAGATGCACTTATGTAACTTTTCTGATAATGATACGCCACTATGGAATACATTTTCAGCCAAATTGTTCAAAAAACTTTCAAGACATCAAACAAAAAAGTATAAATCAAAATACCAAAAAAAAAAAAAAATCTAACAAAAAAAAAAAAAAGTTTAATTAAATAAAATAAATACATTTGCAATCAGATTATTTGTGTAATTGTGTAAAATATCTGTCTTTGCCTCTTTGGAAACATCTTTTTTGGTTGTGATTCCAGTTTTCTCGTTTGCACTCTCTTACTTTTTGCTTGGAGTTTGGCACAAACTTGACAGGTGGGCGGGATTTCCATGGGTGCATTCCCATTGGCTAATTTGTGTTTGACGGACAGCTAAGTTTGGAGCCTGCCCCGAAAGCTGTAGACATTTCAACAATTTTGTCTTGTGCTTACACTATATAAGCCGAGTCACAGTTTGAGGGCTACAGACTTCATCGGCCGGGTTCTTAGTCGGCTATGAAGACTGCAGTCCTCGATGTAGCCTCTGCATTCTCCGCTGGAGATTGTATAGATGTTCCACAGTATGGCATTAAACTTATACATTGCATTGTTCCACTACAGAATTTTACATAATTTAAACTTTTTATTTTGAAATTTATTGAAACTTCCACTCATTGAACACTACATACTTGAAGCCACACGCGTTACTTTTACAATTTAGAATCACAAATCACAATTTAAGCATGAAAAAATAAAAAATATATACAAATTTGTCATGAAAAACAACTCTCTTTTGTGATCAGTTTCTTTATTTCTACTTTGACTTCCAAGACCGACCCAGGACACCCAGGTTTTCTCTTTTCAGCACATCTTCAAACTAAACTCTGTTACAAATGATTAAATGTTTTCGATATGTTGAGCCGTTCTGTTTCTAATGACTCCGTGATAAATATGTGCATAATTACATTACCGACACCACTCCGAGGGCAACAGCGGGCCCACTCTCTCCCGCTCTGCCAATAATGAAAATATGTTTGCGCAAATTTGCCTTTCCCTTCAAAACCGATAAAATGGGATTATTATTACGGCGGCGCGGGGGTTTGCGTGCCAGATCCGACAAGGGGGGTGGGTTATGCGGTGGGGTGGGGGGGTATGGCACTTGGGATCTGACAACAGAGTCAATTCTGCTAATTAACTGCCAATTAGCGCTCCCTAAATGAGAGGGATCATGATGCGAGTGTTGGCAGCGGCGCCCTCGTGCTCGCCGGCTCACACGCGACCCGGCTGCCTATAGCCCCGACGAAAACGGACGGTATATTTAGAAAAACAGGGGCACGGGACGGTCGCTGTGGAAGGTCCCTGGTCGTGGCCAAAAAAAGGTCTGGTATTAGCATTTGGGTCAAAGTTGGACGGGTAAGAGACTGCAGCTCAAGCAAAAAATGAGGGTCAATGTATACAGAAATATTCAAAGACTTTTCGTGGTTTTTTACTGTTTGGAACTGATTTTATTTTTAGGTTGTTTCTGATGTACAGAACCCTTAAAAGGTCAGAAATCTAAATTGTTCTTGCACTCGCAAAAATGCCACCTAGGGTTAAACCAGGACTAAACCAGGACTAAACCAGGACTAAACTTGGGCTAAACTTGGGCTAAACCAGGACTAAACCAGAACTAAGCTCGGACTAACCTAGGACTAACCTAGGACTAAACTTGGGCTAAACCAGGACTAAACCAGAACTAAGCTCGGACTAATCTTGGGCTAAACCAGGACTAAACCAGAGGTGAACTAGGTCTGAACTCAGGACTGACCTAGGACTAAACCTGGGCTAAACTAGGATTTAACTTGGGCTAAACCAGGACTATACCAGAACTAAACTAGGACTAAACTTGGGCTATACCAGGACTGAACCAAAGTTGAACCAGGTCTGAACCCAGGACTGAACCAGGACTTTATGTATATATGTCATATCAAAATACTACAGAAGCCTCAGAGGGCAAAAACTCAAGAACAGCCAAAAACGGTCAAAAATCAAAATTATTCTGGAACTAATAAACATATTAACGTTACTTACAGATGTCAGAGGGCAAAAGCTCAAAATCAGTGTTAAAATTGTCAACTGAATTAAATCTCATACTACGGAATCCTTAAAGTGACATTTTCCTTTATTGTGAAGTAATTTCTGATGTACGGTAACCAAAAAGGGTCAAAAATCTAAATAGTACATATAAAGATGACGTAGAGATGTCCTATCAAATGACTACAGAAGCCTCAGAGGGCAAAAACTCAAGAGGGTTAAATGTCAAACTAGGGAAAGTGTCAAATTTCTGTTTTTTATTCTCTGGGTGGCATTTTCCTAATAATAATTATATTTACGACTGCTTTTATTGTAAAGTATGATGATGATGATGATGTACGTTAAACTTAAAGGGTCAAAAATCTAAATAGATATATATAAGATTATGTACAGAAGCCTCGGAGGGCAAAAACTCAAGAAAAATCAATGTTAAAAAATAAAACAAAAATTGTCGAATTGGTTAAATCTCAAACTACGGAATCCTTAAAGTGTCAAATTTCACGTCTTCAGTGGGTTCAAAAGTTTCAAATGACAGTAGCCCTAAAGACGCACTTTGCAACTTACGATCTTTACCAGGAATGTCCCGCAATGTGGCATTAAACGTAACGTAGACAAACCACATGACGCTACTACTAGGCCAAATTACAGTTAATGCACATTTTTCAAGGTATTTTTGAGCAATAAAAACCCCAAATTGAAGCAGAAACTAGATATTTAAGTTTAAGGTTTATGTTTATGTTTATGTTTATCTCCATGGCGACAAGTAAAAAAAAGTTTCACGCCGTAAATTCGTCGAAACTCGGGACATACTTAGTCATGCTTCTATATTGGGCTGTACGGTTGCAGACAGCATTCGCAATACTTTTACAATAAGATATTAAGAGAACGCAATCAAAACGTTATAATAAATTGCATCTCGTAATACAGATATGAGTATTTAACGACATAACTGAGGCGTACTCGGTTTGGGCAAAGACCGGAGAGCCTGGAGAGAGCCGACCGGACTAATGAGAAAGACCCAAAAGCCTCTGTTATAGCTTCATAAACCCACTTATAAAGGATATGAAAAACTCGGCTGGGCCCGCTCCATTGCTTTCTTTTTACATTTGGAAAATATTAGTTATTATTTTTGCATTTCATAATGGGCTCGCCAGCCAAACCTCGGATCATAAAAATCATAAAAGGCATTCCCGGTCTCGTACTGGAGCGTCGGAGCGGGAGAAGGGGCTGGAAAAGTGCATTGGTTTTTGTTCTGGTTTTATTTTTTGCCCGGATACAAACACGAGCGATTTCAGAATTGGGATTAGCGTGTAAATGTGTAGAGCTGCTGGTTCCTGGTTCGGTTGGGCGTCTGTCGCTTTCTTGTTGCTATGGAGACGTCGTTGGTCGGCCTGGAACGTTCCAGAGTGTGGCTTTAAACAGGTCCGCTTTAGGTTTATTCAGTTACAGGTGGTTTTATAGCTCAAAAATGCCCAGAAAAACAACATTCTGACTGTGAGCGGCGTCGCCTCTCCACAGATCTGACCTATAACTTGGTCTGGTTTGGTCTCCATGGAGATAGAAATGTGTAAATCAATACTGTGAAACATTCCAGATAAAGTAAGAACATCTACATGAAGAAAACTGTTTGAATCTTGATCTAAACCAGGTCTAAACCCAGGACTGATCCAAGGATTACACAGATATAAAGCCACATGGGACCAGGGACTAAACCAGGACTAAACCAGGATTATACCAGGACTAAACCAAGACTAAACCAGGACTAAACCAGAGCTGAACTAGGTCTGAACCCAGGACTGAACCCAAGACTAAACCAAGACTAAACTAGGACTAAACCAGGACTGAACCAAGACTAAACTAGGACTAAACCAAGACTAAACCACGACTAAAATAGGACTAAACTAGGACTAAACCAGGACTAAACCAAGACTAAACCAGGACTAAACTAGGACTAAACTAGGACTAAACCAGGACTAAACCAAGACTAAACCAGGACTAAACCAAGACTAAACCAGGACTAAACCAAGACTAAACCAAGACTAAACCAAGATTAAACCAAGAATAAACTAGGACTAAACTAGGACTAAACCAGGACTGAACCAGAACTAAACCAGGACTAAACTAGGACTAAACCAGGACTAAACCAAGACTAAACCAGGACTGAACCAGGACTGAACCAGATAAGGTAAAACATAAACAAAGTATTTTTTTTTATTTTAAAAAAGTCTGTAAAACTTTGTAAAAAACCCCAAAGATATTAAGGAAAATTGTTACGGTTGTTACAGTTTAGTCAAATTTTCTTTGCGTTTTGGTCATTTTTAAGCAGCTTTTCTGTATTTTACCAAAACAAACCACAATTTATGCCTCTTTTTACTGTTGGCAGATATTAAATTGTCCAAAAAAAGGGACATTTCTTGTATAAAACTGGGACAAATGAATGATTTTGGATGAATCTGCCGGGACGGGGGACACGGGACTCAAACGTGGGACTGTCCCGAGTAAACGAAACGTCAAAACACGCTGCTTATAATAATATTTCGATAAAGACGTTGGCGTAAACAAACGTAAAATCTGTCTTCTAAACAAACAGAGAGCGCTGGGTGACGCCGCGGCCCCTGAGCACGAGTGGAGTTTGTCCCGTGGTGAGATAAACGTCGGCGGGTCGCGGTCGGGAGTGCGCGGCGCGGGGCACGGCTCGCTTGGCGCCGCGGTCTGTCGGATTTCCTCTTCTTATCGCGTTGACCCCGCGCTCCGTCGGGGTTCAAAGGGCGAGCCTGACCCCGCCCCCGTGTCTTAATAACTCACTCATTGTTTTCCTTTCTGCCGCTAATTAGTGCGTCTGTGTCTCCGTCTGCGTCCGTCCGTCCGTCCGTCCCACCGGCGCGAAAACGACGACGCGAAACGACGACGCAAAACGACGACGCAAAAAAAACACACACACGCGCGGCTTAATGTTGTGAGAGGAGAGTGGCACAGCGGGTCAGTCGCCAGCTCATGCCAACAGACGCACAACTCTCTCACTCTGACTTCTTCAACTCTCTCTATCGCTTTTTTTTTTGTCTCTCTCTCTCTCTCTCTGTTTGCCCCTCCTCTCTTTTTCTCTCACTCTTTTTCTCTCTTTCTGTCTCTCTCTTTCTCCCTCGCTCCTCTCCTCTTCTCTCCCTTTCTCTCTCTTCTCTTGCTCCCTTTGCTCCATCTCTTTCTCTCCCTCTCTCCTCTCTCTCTCTCTCTCTCTGTTTGCCCCTCCTCTCTTTTTCTCTCTTTCTGTCTCTGTCTCCCTCTCCTCTCCTCTCCCTTTCTCTCTCTTCTCTTGCTCTCTTTGCTCCATCTCTTTCTCTTCCTCTCTCTCTCTTTCTGTCTCTCACTGTCTATCTATCTCTTCCACTCTCTTTCTGCCCCCTCTCTCTTTTTCACTCCTCTCTTTTTCTCTCCTCTCTCCCTCTCCTTTTGCACTTTCTTTGTCTCTCATTTTCTCCTTCTCTCTCTCTTCTCTCTTCCTCTCTTTTATTGCTCTATTCTTTCTTCTCTCTCTCCTGTCTCCCTTTCTCTCTTTCTCCCACCCTCTCTCTCTCTCTCGCTTTGCCCCTCTTCTTTTTTCTCTCTTTCTGTCTCTCTCCGCTCCCTCTTCTCTTCTCTCTCTTCTCTTGCTCTCTTTGGACCATCTCTTTCTCTCCCTTTCTATCTTTCTTTCACTCTCTTTTTCTCTCCTCTCTCTCCCCTTTGCTCTCTCTTTCGGTCTCTCACTTTCTCCTTCTCTCACTATCTCTCCTTTTCTCTCTTCCTCTCTTTCTCTCTTTGTCTCACGTTTTCTGTCTCTTCCTCTCTTTTATTCCTCTATTCTTCTCTTCTCTCTCTCCCTTTCTCTCTTTCTCCCACCCTCTGTCTTTGCTCCCTGCCTCTCTCTCTCTCTTTCTTCCTCTTCCTCTTTTCTCTCTCTCTTTACCCTTCCTCCCTCTCTTTCTCCCTTTCTCTATCCCTTCTCTCCTCCCTCACTTTCTCCCACTGTCTCTCTCCTTCCTTCTTGCTCTTTCTCTCATCTCTTTCTCTTTTTTCTTTTAATCTCTCTCTCTTTCTCTTGCTCACTCTTCCTCCCTTCTCTCCTCTTTTCTCTCTCTTCCCTCTCTTCTCTCCGTCTCTCTGAGTGACTGGTTGTGGTGGTGAAATAATGAGGAGTCCATTTCCGTTTTTAGTTTCTGTTTTTAGACGCTGGAGAGTCCAGAGTCTGATCCTTCTCACTTATTTTTGTCCTTCAAATGATCCGAGCCTCTGTGATATTTACACCGAGTCTCTGTAACTCATCTGTGTTTACGCTTTTTTATCAAAATCACAATCAGGAAAAGGTTTTTAAAAGTATTAAAATGTAAAAGTAGATAGAAATTAAGTGAAGCTCTCCTGAATGTCTTTAGAATGATCTAAAACCAGGACTAAACCAGGGCCAAACCAGGACTAAATAAACCAGGTCTAAACCAGGGTTAGACCTGACCTAAAACAGGGACTCAACCGGGACTAAACCAGGGACTAAACCAGGGACTAAACCAGGACTAAAACACAACTAAAACGGGACTAAAACGGGACTAAACCAGGGCTAAAACCAGAGTTAGACCAGGACTAAACCAGGGCTAAACTAGGACTAAACCAGGATTAGACCACGATTAGACCAGGACTAAACCAGGAGTAAACCAGGACTAAACCAGGAGTAAACCAGGGACTAAACCAGGACTAAAGAAGAACTAAACCAGGACTAAAGAAGGACTAAACCAGGACTAAACCAGGGACTAAACCAGGAGTAAACCAGGACTAAACCAGGACTAAACCAGGGACTAAACCAGGACTAAAGAAGTACTAAACCAGGACTAAACCAGGGCTGAACCAGGACAAAACTAGGGAGTAAACCAGGACTAAAACCAGGACTAAAACAGGACTAAACCAGAACTAAACCAGGACTAAATCAAGGTTAAACCAGAGCTAAACCAGGATCTGAACCAGGACTAAAACAGGGATTACTCGGACATAAGGCCACATGGGACCAGGGATTAAACCAGGTCTAAACCAGGACTAAACCAGGTAAAAACCAGGTCTAAACAAGGACCAAACCTTGGACTAAACCAGCGCTAAACCATGCACTAAACCAGGTACTAAACTAGGACTAAAACAGGCACTAAACCAGGGATTACACAGAGGCAGGGACTAAACCAGTCAAAAATTACTGTCCGAGAACCTGGAAGTGCTCTGTTAGCATGCTAGTTGTTGCCAGCTTTAAAACTCCAGTCTGACAGTCCATTAAACGAAGTCAGAAAGTCATCACGGTGAATAAACACGATGCTCTGAACGCGTAAGGTGAGTCGGGGAACATCTTTGGACGGCCTCAAACCGTTTTAAATGATTTTTTTGTTTTTGTTTTCGACGCAGACCCGTGGTGCCGCGCGGTGTCACTCGGCGTCTGGTAGCTGCTGCACGCTCCTCCGCGCGCTCACACTGGTAAATAATGGCAGAGTGGTCGGCGTGTGGGTTTTTGAAAGCCGGCGTGCTGAGCCTGGCGCTGGGCCGGAAGAGGATTCGGTCAGGCCCCATTTAGCCCGGGCGGATCTCAGACACCGGGGGCAGCGCGGGCCGACGGAGACGAGGCTGAGTCTGTGTCAATGCAGAGGAAGAGCGGAGCGGCAAAATGTTCAACGCAGTCGGAATTTAAATAAGAGCGTTTATGTTCTTCAAATCGATGATGACGCTGATAGTTTTTACGTTGTATTTTTGCATCTGTAACGCAAAAAAGTCAGGACTAAACCAGGATTAAACCAGGATTAAACCAGGATTAAACCAGGACTAAGCCAGGACTAAACTAGGACTAAAACAGGTCTTAATCAGGGTTTAACCAGGGCTAAACCAGGACTAAACCTGGACTAAACTAAGACTAAACCAGGTCTAAGCCAAGGACTGAACCAGGGATAAACTAAGACTAATCTAGAACTAAACCAGGACTATATCAGGGACTAAACAAGTACTGAAACAAGACTAAACCAGGGCTAAACCCGGACTAAACCAGGACTAAACTTGGACTAAACCAGAGCTAACCCAGGACTAAACTAGAGCTAAACCAGAGTTAAACCAGGACTAAACTAGGACTAAACCAGAGCTAAACCAGGAGTAAAACAGGACTAAATCAGAACTAAACCAAGGCTAAACTAGGAGTAAACTAGGGACTAAACTAAGACTAAACCAGAGCTAAACCAGGAGTAAAACAGGACTAAACCAGGTCTAAATCAGGTCTAAAACAGGACTAAATCAGAACTAAACAAAGGCTAAACCAGGACTAAACTAGGACTAAACAATGACTAAACCAGGACTAAGCCAGGGACTAAACTAAGACTAAACCAGAGCTAAACCAGAGTTAAACCAGGACTAAACTAAGACTAAACCAGAGCTAAACCAGGAGTAAAACAGGACTAACCCAGGCCTTAACCAGGTCCTAAATCCGGTCTAAAACAGGACTAAACCAGAACAAAACCAAGGCTAAACCAGGACTAAACAAAGACTAAACCAGGACTAAACCAGGAGTAAACTAGGACTAAACCAGTGCCAAACTAGGACTAAACAAGGACTGAAACAAGAATAAACCAGGGCTAAACCAGGACTAAACCCCTCAAAGACACTCAAAACTCCACTAGCATTCAAACCAGACCCCGCGCACTCGCTGTAGCCACTCCGTACGTGTGTTTAGTTTATGAATCCTCGCCACTATCTCGCGTTATCTCCGCGCGGCGACTTTTACACTATCTCCTGTGTCAGCTGCAGATTACGCTGTCTACTGTTATGTTAGTGGCAGACACCTGAGCCGACGCGTTTACGGCCGCCCGGATCACACGTGTACCCCGGCCCTCACCTCGCCGCGCTAATCTTAAGCAAACGCAATTACGCTCGCGACCACTCCCCGGTTACAGTTAGCGCGACGCCAGTTGTCTCGCGCCTCGGCAAACAAAGCACCTAATGGACAACTAATAGCGTCTGAGCACATAGGACATCTCGCAGATAAAGGACGGCAAGACGTGGGGGCCGGCGAAGGGAACAAGCCCCGCCCACTGTCTCGGGTGGGCGTGGCCTATTACTCCAGACGGCGGACTTTACCCTTCTGCTTTTTTTTTTTTTTTTTTTTTTTGGCGTAAGATAATAAGTAGCAACGGGAAACACTACAGACCGATTATTGCGCCCGTGTAGCTGTTTCCTCAGCTCTTGCTTGAGATGTTCCGAAGTGCGGCATTAAACGTGTCGAATCTCCAGCGAGGCGAGGTTTAAAATTTACGGGTGAGATCTGTGAAAAGGCGGAAATCTGTGTTTTTAAAAAAGGCATTTTCAGCAATAAAAACAGCCATAACTGAATAAATGCGTCTAAGTTTAACACCATATTGTGGAACATTACAGGCAAAGTAAATAGCATCTCCATGGCGACGGGTCCCAACTGAAAATGTTACGCGATACACCTTTAACTGTAAGTCATTAAAGGGTTTGATTTTTGTCCGTGTAGCAAATATGATAAGTCCAGTACAGAAATATTGTAAAAGCAGGTCTTAGTAGTGTTGAGGTCAAGACCACACTGTTCGAGACCAAGACTAGTCCAAGACCACAGGGTCTAGAGACCAAGACAAGACCAAGACCTCTGAGAGTCGAGACCGAGAGAGGACCAAGACTTTTAAAGGCAGAGACCAAGACAAGACTGAGACTTTTAAAATTTGAGATAAGACAAAACCAAGACCTCTGAGGGTCGAGACCGAGACAAGACAAAGACTTTTAAAGGTCAGGATTGAGACCAGACCGAGACTTTTAAAGGTCGGGATTGAGACAAGACCGAGACTTTTAAAAGCCGAGACAAGACCGCGACTTTTAAAGGTCGAGATTTAGACAAGACCGAGACTTTTAAAAGTTGAATTGAGACAAGACCAAGACCTCTGAGGGTCGAGACCGAGACAAGATCGAGACTTTTAAAGGTCGAGATTGAGACAAGACCGAGACTTTTAAAGGTCGAGATTGAGACAAGACCGAGACTTTTAAAAGGCAGAGACAGATCGAGACTTTTAAAGGTCGAGATTGAGACAAGACCGAGACTTTTAAAGGTCGAGATTGAGACAAGACCGAGACTTTTTAAAAGGCAGAGACAAGACGAGACTTTTAAAGGCTGAGATTGAGACAAGACCGAGACTTTTAAAAGGCAGAGACAAACCGAGACTTTTAAAAGCGAGACCGAGACTTTTAAAGGTCGAGATTTAGACAAGACCGAGACTTTTAAAGGCTGAGATTGAGACAAGACCGAGACTTTTAAAAGGCAGAGACAAGACCGAGACTTTTAAAGGTCGAGATTGAGACAAGACCGAGACTTTTAAAGGCTGAGATCAAGACAAACTTTTAAAAGTTAAAATGAGACAAGACCAAGACCTCTGAGGGTCGAGACGGAGACAAGACCGAGACTTTAAAAGGCCGAGACTGAGACAGAGACCACGGCCCATCGAGACTAAATCAAGACCATCTTTGTCATTTTCAACATTTATTTGTATTTTACAGTTATTTTGGCTAAAATATATCAATGTTTTTATAAATCTATCTCCATTTTATCACTTGTCGGGTGTCGGGAGACCGAGACAAGACCAAGTCCAAACACAGTTGAGTCTGAGACAAGACCAAGACCGCAAAAGAACGGTCTCGAGGCCGGTCTTGAGTACTAAGACACCAGCTCTTAGGGTCAAAATGAGACCGCTGTGCTCCGTCAGAGTCTAATTATAAAGCGTTGTATAGACAAAGAAGCAGGATGTGCACGGTTATCATGCTGGTTGTTGTTAGCTTTACTCTGAAAGTTCCAAAAAAGAGGTTGGAGTGAATAATTACGACGCTCTGAACGCATAAGGTAAGAGAGGAATAACTTTGGACGACTGCAAACCGTTTTAAATGAGCTAGTTCTGTTTTTCTCGATTTCAGGTGAAGCGCCTTTAATGTTTTCATTGTTCGTTCACTTCCCACTTCTCTCTGTTCGAGGACATAAAGGCGGAGTGAACACGCTACAGAAAGAATCAAACCTCCAACTTTCAGAACAATACTACGCGCCCGGTGACTTAAAAACAGTAAATTAGTGACTGTCAAATGTAAAACTTTCAAGATGCAAACAAAACTCAGAGGTGGAAGAACATGACGTGACAAAATACTGATATAAGAAAGATTTAAGATTAGGATTTGCTTTAAGTATAGTTTATGACACTAGATTTGATTAGAAATTAAAACAAAAAAGAAGAAAAAAATGTTGTAATCTTCCAAATAAGTGTTCAAATATAGAGTTTTGCTTGTTTGAAGGTCATTTAATTTGATTTAATTTCACATTATAGTCAAATCTGAAAAGTGTAACTCCTAAATTGGAGCGTCCACTACTTGTTTGTCTCCATGGAGATGCTATTTCATCACCTGGAATGTTCCACAGTAGGGCATTAAACATACACTGGAAAAAAAAAACAATATCTAGGCAAGTTAAAATGACTTAAATTAAGAACGTTTGACTTTATTTGAGTAAATTGAGTAGATTTGTTTCTTTTTTTAAGTGCAAAAAGTTGTTGTTTTTCTTATTTTAAAATGTATTATCATATTTTAAGTACAAAAAGTCTTGTTCCGGTGGCAGATAATTTTACTTGTCAAGCGAAATTGACTCAAATTATGATGAAACTTTCTTAATTCAAGTCATCTTAACTTGACTAGATTTTGTTTTTCGCAGTGTATCTCTCTTGTATTTGTTTAGTTTTAAGTGTTTATAGCTTAAAAATTCCTTAAAAACTTGAATCCAGACTTGCTTCTCCATAGACCTGACCATTAACCTGTCTCCTTTGTGTTTATTTAAGTTTATTTCCAAATTGCGGACTAAAAAAAAGGCAAAAAGTGATATCTTCATGGACCCGCAAATGAAAAGTCACCGTATTCAAAGATATGTTTTTGCAAAATTTCTGATAAAATGACATAATATCTTCAAATATTTTTAAAGGGATTGTTCGGATAGCGATACGAATCGGTGATATGAACGGAAAGAAAATAGTCCCGAGCGATTATGAGGTCTGACTTTTTGGAGGACGATGGTTTTGTGATGCAAATGTACCACTCTTTTGAACACAGGTTGTTTCGAGAAGAAAAACGCTTTATTTTAATGTCCCCAGCGAACTTGCCGGACTACTTTCGCCAGTATCTCGACTCACCGACGTCAAAAAACCCGAACTATCCCTTTAAAAAGAACCTCTCATGACCCTAGATATTCAGTTTGTCTACAGTTATCGCCGAACTCTGCTCAGTTTAAGTCCTCAATCCAAACCTTTCAAACCGCAATTGCACCTCACTTGTGTAAACCCGGGTGAGCCGCAGGTACGCCGCGGGGTGGGGTGAGGTGGGTCGACTCGCCGGTTGCGGTCGGGGGGTCTCTGGCAGTTCGGCGGCGGACGGGGCGGGCCAATGCGCCGTCCATTGACTGTGACACAGGGACCCTTGTGCCCCGGGCGAGCTGCGATTGTGCCGGCGGACAAAGGTCTGATTCAGTCTGTCCTTCCCCCCGGGCGGCGCTGGGGAAACTGTAGACGAACGCGAGCGAGCGCACCCCCACCCCCACTCCCCCCGTACCTCCGCCTCCTGCACTCATCCTCTGCTCCTCTGCTTTTTTGCTCTGTCCATACCTCGTTCGCGATCAGGGTTGCCAGGTTTTCAGAGAGCGACAAGCGACGAAGGAGTTGAAAAAATCCCAAAGAAAGTGACTCCAACCCTACGATAATAAGTCCAAAACTATAACCAACTCAGTTATATTTACCTGAGTAACTTTTTGAAGAAATTTTACTTTTCTAGCACCATTCTTTTACGCCTACTTACTTCTGCTGCCCTACAAAGCTAAAAGAATGTGAAACTGAGAAAAATGACTTCAAAGTTTCTGTTTTGTCCACACAAAAGTTTAAAAATCTGGTCCCAAAATCTGAAAACTAGTTGCTACAGTGAAGAAATATTTGTACGCGAAAAAAAATATTGACCTTTGACTCTTATTTGGCAGTTCCTGTACTTGTAAAATAAGGAGTCGTGCAAAGGCAAAAGACTTTTCAGCAGACTTCCATCTATTATAAGAAAACCTCAACAAGCTCGAGTCATCATGGAGTTTTTTTTAAATGATGTAGAAGAGTTTTGGATTTTCTGTTTGGTCCTGATCGGGATTGTGCGGCGATTTTTGCAGTATAGTGTGTACAGTGTGAATAAATACACCAAATACTTTCACATTAAAGATCATTTAAGTATAATTGAATACAAAGGTAATGTCAAGACCCTGTGCCAAGGCCGCAACAAAAAAAAAGGAGCCACAGTTTCTGCCTTTTGTCTTTGCACGACTCCTTATTTTTGGCTCATGATACAAAGGCAGAGTACAGGAACTGACAAATAAGAGTCAAAGGATATTTTTCAAGATTTTAAAGGAGGTTTCCAATACCCCCAACATGACATGAACTCATTTTTGACCAAACATGATGCCTAGTAATATTTATATTGAAGTAAATCTGTTCTAAGTCTTTATGTTGATAATTTGAAACGATTTTAACATTTGTGTTCTTGTTTCTTGCACCGGCTCCTTCTAATTTGTGTCTATTCTTTGAAAAAACAAGAATTATTCACTTTCAACTTCTACTCTTTAAGTTACTCTTGCTTGAGTCGTACTTTTCCCAAATAGTTTTTTTACTCCTATTTGAGTCATTTCTTGGATCACAACTTGAGTAAAATCATTTTGAAGCAACGTTTCTGATACTTGAGTACAATTTTTGGCTACTCTACACACTTCTGGCCTTTACTTTGTCTTTTACCGTGACAAAAATTTGCAAAATAATACAGCAATAATATTTATGCTGAAGTAAAGTTGTGGTTCCTCTTTCCGCTGTCTTTATGTTGATAATTTGAAATGAGTTAAACATTTGTGTTCTTGTGTTTCTTGCACTGGCTCCTTCAGATATAATTTAGTTTGTCTCATTTTTGTGTCCATGCTTTGAAAATACAAAAATTATTCACCTATATTATTCAGTCGTACTAGTTTTTTGCTCTTATTTGAGTCATTTCTTGGATCACTACTTGAATAAAATCATTTTGGAGCAACGTTATTAATACTTGAGTAAAATTTTTGGCTACTCTACCCACTTCTGGTCTTTACTTGGTCTATGATCATGAAAGAAACCTGACAAAATACTAAAAATCATATATTTTCTAACCACTAACTTGCATCGGCTCCTTCGGATATAATTCAGTTTGTCTAATTTTTGTGTGTATCCTTTGAAAATACAAGAATTATTCACTTTTAACTTGTACTCTTTAAGTTACTTTTGCTTGAGTACTTTCTTTTATCAAATATTTTTTTATTCTCACAGTATTTGAGTCATTTCTCGGACCACTACGTTGTACATCTACTTGAGTAAAATCATTTTGAAGCAACGTTACTGATACTTGAGTACAATTTTTGCTCTACTCTACCCACTTCTGGTCTTTACTTTGTTTATTATCGTGAAAGAAACTCGACAAAATACTACAAATCACCTGTTTTCTAACCGCTAAGGAACAAAATGAGCCACAAGTTTCCAAAAATCAGACGCCCGAAGTCGCTATAAAGCGGCAGACATGGCAACCCGGCTCCCTCCCTCTCTCTTCATCCTTCCATCTCTTGTTCAGCGCCCTATCTCCCGCTCTTTACATTTCAACCATGCTCCGCCCGGCATCAAAGGGAGCCGCCGAACAATGCCGAGGGGAGGCCAGCCGGTCAGGAATTTGAAGAGCTCTTTCGGGGTTTTCACAGAGTCAATTCTGCCATGTGCCTCTGGATAATCTTAGCTGGGGCCAGGAGAGGACAAGTAAATCAACTCCACAACACTCGGCTAATTCTAGATGGACAAACAGACAAGAGCAGTTTATATTTACCTGCGCAGTCAAATCAGATTACTCGAGTAGTCAGATAACCCAATACTTAGATCGGATTGTGGCTTTTTTGTGTGTTTATCGTCACATTATTGCTGCTTTATTTGGAAGATTACAATGAACCTTGAAAGTGCACTGTGTGACTTTTTCTTTGAGGGTCCGTCACCTGCTTGTTTCTATGGATACGCCGTTGCCATACGTGAAATGTTCCACAGTGTGACATTAAACAGCTCTACTTTACATTTATTCATTACATTTATTTATTTTTAACTATTTATTCTTATTATTATCATCTATGCTGCTGTTGACCTGGACCTGAGTGCAGTGTTTCGTTTCTGTGTATTTTTTATACGGAAATGACGAATAAATTTTGATTCTTTCTTTGATTCTTTCGATTACAGATAGTTTTATAGCTCAAAAATAAAACCAAAGCAACATTCTGACTCAGAGCGGGGTCAACTCCACAGATCTGACCTCTAATTTGGTCTGGTTTGAAGATAATAAATGTTCAGTACTAGTGTTGTAGTACCTGAGTCCGGTCTTGGTCTTGGAACCAGCCTTGAGACCGCTTTTTTACGGTCTTGGTCTTGTCTCAGACTTAAGCGCATTTGGACTCGGTCTTGTCTCGATTTTAGAAGGTTCTTGGACTCGGTCTTGTCTCGATTTTGAAGGTTCTTGGACTCGGTCTTGTCTCGATTTTGAAGGTTCTTGGACTCGGTCTTGTCTCGATTTTGAAAGGTTCTTGGACTCGGTCTTGTCTCGATTTTGAAGGTTCTTGGACTCGGTCTTGTCTCGATTTTAAAGGTTCTTGGACTCGGTCTTGTCTCGATTTTAAAGGTTCTTGGACTCGGTCTTGTCTCGATTTTGAAGGTTCTTGGACTCGGTCTTGTCTCGATTTTAAAGGTTCTTGGACTCGGTCTTGTCTCGATTTTAAAGGTTCTTGGACTCGGTCTTGTCTCGATTTTGAAAGGTTCTTGGACTCGGTCTTGTCTCGATTTTGAAGGTTCTTGGACTCGGTCTTGTCTCGATTTTGAAGGTTCTTGGACTCGGTCTTGTCTCGATTTTGAAAGGTTCTTGGACTCGGTCTTGTCTCGATTTTAAAGGTTCTTGGACTCGGTTTGTCTCGATTTTGAAGGTTCTGGACTCGGTCTTGTCTCGATTTTGAAGGTTCTTGGACTCGGTCTTGTCTCGATTTTAAAGTTCTTGGACTCGGTCTGTCTCGATTTTAAAGGTTCTTGGACTCGGTCTTGTCTCGATTTTAAAGGTTCTTGGACTCGGTCTTGTCTCGATTTTGAAGGTTCTTGGACTCGGTCTTGTCTCGATTTTAAAGGTTCTTGGACTCGGTCTTGTCTCGATTTTGAAGGTTCTTGGACTCGGTCTTGTCTCGATTTTAAAGGTTCTTGGACTCGGTCTTGTCTCGATTTTGAAAGTTCTTGGACTCGGTCTTGTCTCGATTTTAAAGGTTCTTGGACTCGGTCTTGTCTCGATTTTGAAGGTTCTTGGACTCGGTCTTGTCTCGATTTTAAAGGTTCTTGGACTCGGTCTTGTCTCGATTTTAAAGGTTCTTGGACTCGGTCTTGTCTCGATTTTGAAGGTTCTTGGACTCGGTCTTGTCTCGATTTTGAAGGTTCTTGGACTCGGTCTTGTCTCGATTTTGAAGGTTCTTGGACTCGGTCTCGTCTCGATTTTAAAGGTTCTTGGACTCGGTCTTGTCTCGATTTTAAAGGTTCTTGGACTCGGTCTTGTCTCGATTTTGAAGGCGCTTGGACTCGGTCTTGTCTCGGACTTGAGGTCTGACACTCGACAAGTACAATCATATTTAATTACGGTCGGTAAATGTGCAGCGGCTGCTAGATATCACTGCAAAACCAGTAAGATCATGTGACTGTAAATGTTCTGAACTTGAAAAAACCCACTTGATTCACTTTGTAGTTGTTTTCAGTAAAGTGGGATTAAAGAAGAGGTTCCCAAACTGTGGGTGAGGGTCCAAAAAAGGTGTTTGCTTGGCTTATTTTAAAACTAAATGAACATTAATCAGATAAAATTGAGTTAGATTCATAAAAGCCTTGATATAAATGTGCCAAAATAACTTTAAAATACAAATAAATGTAGGAAATAACAAAGAAGTCCCTGATTTGATCTCGATGAGCCGTAGTCTTGGTCTCAACTTTTAAAAGTCTCGGTCTCGTCTCGGTCTCGACCCTCAGAGGTCTTGGTCCTGACCTGGTCTCGGACTGATCTTGGTCTCGATTAGTGCGGTCTTGACTACAGCACTTTTCAAATAAACCACAGAGCATGAAATATCAAATTAAAACAGGCACCGATACTGCTTTTTGAAATAAACTTTACATTAAACATTGGAAATAGAAGTCGAAATCTGTTTTTATTGTTTGACACTAAAACGGAATAATGAAATAACAAACCGTTTTCCCATTTTATTGTTTTTCGTTCATTGAAATTCAAAAGAACGACTGGTACACGGACTCTTTCTTAAGGTTATTCAAAGTGTAGCTGTTACCACACGGCATTGCAACATCTTTTTATGCTGATTATGACCACGCTTCGCTAATTTTAGTACCTCTTTATAACACGAACAAAGACGCCGGATATAAATTACACAACGCGGGTGGATGTCAGCGAGTCCGTAATTCGAGCAGCTCTTTTGGGTTTCGCGTACAGTCGCTTGTGTCGCGCGCCGCTCGACGGAACCAGTCAATGGGGGACGGATCTCTTTCATCTGATTGGCCGGGGCGCGCTTCCTGTCGCGTCTCCTCCGGTGTAAAAAAAGAGCCAATAACGCGGAATCCTGCGCCAAATGAGATGACAGGTCCCCAGAGACGGGCCAGCGAGCGCCTGTGATGTCTTCATTTGAGTAAAGTGCTTTTGGCATGTTGGTCTTAATGAGGGCTGTGGTGTTGTAATGTCGTCCCGTGTACAGTGGATACATTTGGGCGTGAAAGAGCATGTCTGTGGTTGTTCCTGCGCTGGGATTTATAGATTTGTCGGAAAAATTCTAATAAGTGAGATAAAATAAATAACTAATAATTCAAAATAGATGGTAAATGTTCACGCTTTTCCACCTTCTTTGTCCCCAGTCCCAGCTGATTTGTCCAAACCTACTGATTTGTCCCAGTTTTATAAAAGAAATGTCCGTATTTTTGACCAATTTGATCCCTGCCAACAGTAAAGAGAGGCTTAAATTGTAATTTGTTGAGGTAAAATACAGAAAATCTGCTTAAAAATGACCAAAACGCAAAGAAAATGTGACTATACTGACTCATAAACGGTCTCTGCGTAACAATTTTCCGTAATTATGCGCTTGTTTTGCAATTTTATTATTACCAACAACCAAAAAAAACAAAAAACAAAAAAGGGGATGTCCCAGTTTTTTATTTTGTAATTCTCGTTACCCTCTTCAGGATACTCAAAGCGCTTTACACCAAGGACACAGACACTGGGGGTGAGGTGTGTTAAGTGCCTTGCCCAAGGAAAAAACTACAGTATTCATCTGTGGGAGCTGGAATCGCACCAACAACCTGTGGGTCACTGGATCTGACCACTCAACCCATGATGTTTATGTCAAGAGCAGGATTTGAACCACCAACCTTCAGATCGGTGGACAAACGCTTTACCAATTGAGCTGTCGATTAGTTGTCTCGATGGAAATACTTTTTTTCAGGTCAAAACTCAGTTACTTTTCAGGCTTAGATAACGACAGCCGTATAGAAAAGTAGAATGTACTTAGTAAAATTTCAGAATCAGAATTTATTTGTCATTACAGTATAAGGTCAACAGCAGCACAAATCATAATAAGAGTAAATAGTTTAAAATATTGAGGGTCAATTACAGTCTTTAAAAACAGCTCCCACCCTAAACTAGTCAAAACGTACATCAAAATAGACAGTGTCGGGGAGTAACAGATTACATGTACCAGAGTTACATAATCAGAGTACAGAGTATGAGTACAGTTACAGTAATTAGATTACAGTTACTTGGTTGAAATAAACTTGGATTACACAGAGGTATTTTCCTGTTTTCACATTTTGGGCTATATCCCTTTAAAAAAAATAAATAAATAAAAAATTCCCAGTAATTCCACTCATTGCCAAACACTAAATCAGGTCTAAAACCAGGTCTAAACTAGGACTAAACCACTAAACCAGGACTAAACCAGGTCTAAACTAGGTATAAACTAGGACTAAGGACTAAACAGGACTAAACCAGGTCTAAAACTAGGTCTAAACTAGGACTAAACCAGGAGGTCTAAACCAGGTCTAAACTAGGTCTAAAATAGGACTAAACAGGATAAACCAGGACTAAAACAGGTCTAAACTAGGACTAAACCAGGTCTAAACTAGGAACTAGGACTAAACAGGACTAGACTAAAAAACTAAACAGGTCTAAAACAAGTCTAAACTAGGCTAAACCAGGACTAAAAAGGTCTAAAACCAGGTCTAAACTAGGTCTAAAATAGGACTAAAGCAGGATTAAACCAGGACTAAAACAAGGTCCAAACCAGGTCTAAACAAGACAAGTCTAAAGGACTAAACAGACTAAACCAGAACTAAAACAAGGTCCAAACCATGTCTAAACCAGGACTAAACCAGGACTAAACTAGAACTAAAACCAGGTCTAAACTATGTCTAAAACAGGATTTAACAGGACTAAGCATCCAGAAAAGCGTTATATAAAACTGATACATTATTATTATAATTTATTATTAAGTATTTAATCATCTAAAAATGAAGACAGAATTAACTTTTAGTGCATCTCAGAACGTTACTTAACAATGACATGATTTATAAAAAAAAGCAAAATATCTACAGCTGAGCCCACAATACATGAGAAAAACAGTCAAAATAATAGTTACCAATGTGTATTAAATCACAGCAGGGTGTATTTCTAATCTTGTACGTAAGGAATTATGTCATACCGAGCGCATTCGGGTAAAAACACACAACGCAACCGACGCTAAACAAACTCCCACTCCATCTACATCTGCACAGCTCCCAGGTTAGACCACTATTTTAGCATTAATCACCATGACACAGGCAAGGCAAGTCAATTTTCTGCTTTGCTAGGTAAGGTGCGAGGTACCCGTAGAAGGGGAAAAAAAAAAAAAAAAAGAAAAACAGCCAGACTTGGGAAGGAAGGAGGGAGGAGGGAGGGGGGCTAATCTTTGGTTACTGTTGTAATTGAAATGCTATCCACACTGTAGGGTGCATTAAAGCCGCGATAAGGCCCGTTCCTGTGGCCAATTTAAGTAGCTCGGTTTGCGCCTGGGTCGGGTGAACATCGGCGCGAAGGTGGGAAGCGAACGGGAGGAAGGTGGGGTGGGTGTGGGGGTTGTTAGATAGATAAGCGAATGACAAACTCGGCTAATTCTCCAGGCATGTTTCTCATTGTGATTCGGAAAGAAGAAAAAAAATTAGGTAGAGAAAAAATGAATCGCGGAACCCAAAAAAATCAATTGACCCTCGGGTGGCTTGTCAGGCTTTGCGAGCGTGATAAACCTAAAAGCTGCGTTAATGTGGGCCTGCCTGCGCTCGGCAGATAGGGCACTTTGTAAATGAACCCGCTTTGATAAATATATTAAGGGAAAAGCCGCGAATAAAAGGCTGCCGACTTGTCATTTGTAAATAGCACCCCCGCTACATGGAATTAGAATGATAAAATAGGCTCGCCATATAATTAAGTTTGTGTAAAACCTGAAATCCGTGCAAATACCTTCCTGCCATTTTGAAAGGGAGCTGTCACTTCAATTAATCTGAACATCACGACGTGGCAACAAAATTAAGCCGCCGCGATAAAAACCTGGGCTAGTATTTCGATAAGTAATTCCTGTATCATTTCTTCGCCTCTGTGATCATTTTATTTAATCCCACCACCCCCAGTTATGCGCTAAGCCCCGTACAAAGGGGTCTGCTGGCCAGGCCACCGAAAAACCTTAATCCAACATATTGTCGCTCCTATAAAACCAGCGAGGGGGTGGCAGCCGTTTTTTGCGTTTTTTTTTTTTTTTTTTTCTTCTGTTGTTGTTGTTGTTTTTGATTTTGGGGTTCGATGATCTTTCGCCTTTAAAAATATCCACAAAGACCACGAGGGATAACAGCGGAACATCCTCCTCCTAGCGAGCTTACGTGCAATAGCGTTACAAAGAGCGTCTCTCCGGTGCGGGGACGGCTAAATGGTTTTGCGAGCATTAGATGTGTTGGCAAAATGAAAATGAGAAATGCATCGCTGGTGGCGGAGATACAGCAAGCGGAGGAAATAAGGAATATCCACGTGAGCTAAAATTCAAAATTCAGAAGCTTTGAGTAGTTTGAATGAGTTAAATCTACATTATGGAATTCGTTTCAGTATATTTTTAATTCAAATCTTAAATCACACTGCAAAAACTAAAATCTAGCCATGTTAAGATGACTTGAATTAAGAAAGTTTGATCACGATTTGAGTAAATTTCACTTGACAAGTAAAAATATCCGCCAATGGAACACAATTTTTTGTACTTAAAATATGAAAATACATCTTGCTACACTTAATAAGTTAATAATAAATAATAAAAACAACAACTCTTCGCACTTAAAATAAGAAGAACGACGACTCTTCGCACTTAAAATAAGAAAAACAATGACTCTTTGCATTTAAAATTAGAAAAAACAACAACTATTTGCACTTAAAATAAGAAAAACAACACCTTTTTGAACTTAAAATAAGAAAAACAACAGCTCTTCTCACTTAAAATAAGAAAAACAATGACTCTTTGCACTTAAATTAAGAAAAAATTATGACTCTTCACACTTAAAGTAAGAAAAACAACAACTCGTTGCACTTAAAATAAGAAACTAAATTGAATATTGCTTGAATTAAGAAAAACACACTTATTCCATTGGCAGATAATTTTACTTGTCAAGTTGAATCGACTCAAATCAAGTCAAATATTCTTAATTTAACCCATTTTAACTTACCTAGATATTGTTTTATTCCGGTGCGATAACTTAACAATGTCAATTTGTTAAGTATTTCACGTCGTTTTGGTCTTAATTGAATTTTGTGTCACACTTTTGGTTTAAAAATCTTACATTCAGACCATTTTCTTTGATACATTTGACCAAATTGAAGCAATATTTGCGTTTTTTCTTCAAACGACACTACTCCTTCTTTGCTTCTGAACTCATTTTAACTTTGTCGACATTCCTTTTCGCTTTGAGGGCGTCTTGACTTACCAGTTGTTTACTTGTAAGATGGTGAGGCCTGTGTCTTGAGCTAGCTGCTTCTTCTGCTCTTCAGAAGGGTAAGGGTGCTGCGAGGAGGAGAGAAACCACACGCAAATGAGCTTGTTTAACATAGATTAACATAAATACATGCACTGAAGAAACCGAAGCCGGGCTCTCCTTTCATTCGCGCACACACATACATACACGCACGCACGCCCCGAGTCAAGTTGCCACTATAGCCTGTGTATGCTCGTTGTTTGGTGTAACCCAAGATTGCACCCGTTGCTGACCTCCACCCAACCTTGAACATTATAGACATTGGGAAAGCCTACACGTGTCCACCCACTCGGCTACAGAGAGCTCCTGTTCAGGCGCTAAAGCTGTCAGATCAGGCCAAACAGGTTCATCAAAACTGTCAACACGGATCACCCCATTGGCTTGTCCCCATTCCTGCCCACACACCTCGCAGAGAGCGCAGAAACAGACTGGGAACTGCATACAGACGTGAATAATTAAGGGGATAATGGGCATCCTTGTCTAGTGCCTTGAGTAAAAGCAAAGAATTATTAAGTATTTATGTAACTTCACTGTAGGCTATATAAATGGTGTGTGTGTGTTTTTTTTTTTAATAAGAATTTTATCCAAAGTTGTATTTCTATCAAAAGAAGTCGCCAAAAGTTAAGATTGACATGTTAAACAGTACAAACTTACAAAGGAAATGTACACTGCTTTTTGTAGAGTGGAAATTGTACAGGGTAAATACGTGTATTACGAAATTATGAGTACAAATTTGAGCTGGTATCGATACTAAAAAAGTCACATTCACAGGACAGTAGGGCTGGGTATCATTAAGAAGTTACCAATACGATACAAAATACAAAAAAATATGAAAACTCAGACCCAGTATGATACGGTTCAATTAAAAAATAACGTCTAAAAGTCTTTGTTAAACCGCTTCTTGTGCAAAATGAATATGAAAAACAGCAATTTTAATCATCAAAACAATGAAAATGTTAAATGTGTCGGATAAACGAGTTTCCTTCCTCCGAACAAGCAACAAAACTGTAGCTCTGTAACAAAATAATTTAGTAAAATATACCAAAAAATACTATTGGAAATATATATCGATACAGCAGCCCACGATATTGAAACTGTATCATCACATTAAATGATACGATATACCGATATTTCAATATTTTTGCACATCCCTACTGGATGATTCATCAGCCGGTTTTACTTTGTTTCACTTCGTACAAGCCGTCTGACCTCGCAGTGTTAGAATTTATCATTTAACCAGTCGCTGCTGTTTGGTCATGACGAATGTAACACGCCGCTAATGGGACTAACTGGTATATTAAGCTTTTCCCAAATCCCGTAGGAAGAAGGACAATAACGTCTTTCCCCTTGATAAAATTCGCCAAACATTCTCTTTGTTCCGGCTTTAAATCCTCGATCTCTGGAATCGTTGACAACACTGAATATATCACTCTTCGCTGATTGGCTGATGTCCGAACTCGCACTTCTGAGGTTTTTGCAAATCGTCTATTGTATTTTGATTTCTGACCTAGTCGCTGGAGAGAAATGAAATTGAGCGGAGGCACTACAGGACAGTTCCTACAATTTAATGTCGACAATTAATCGAGTATAATTTTTAGTATCAAAACCGAGACTGAAATTTTGGTATTGTGAAAAAATGTACCATATGCAGAATCTAAAGTATGTTGAGTATGTTTGTTTATTTACTCCAAAAAATAGTGTATCCAATGAGTGGACCAGCTTGTTCTTTTCATAGGGATGCTGTATTTTGGATATAAAATGGTTTAGTTGGATTTTACAAGTCAAAATTGAATAATAACATAACATAATAAAACCAACGAAGGCTGTTTTTAGTTTGTCAGCCCAAATAGACCAAGAATGGCCCTCCGTGTTGTTCCTGATTTGTAAAACATAATATAACCAATGTAAGACGATCCTTTTATAATGCCGTTTCATGAGAACGAGTGGGCGCCTATTTGCAAGAAACCGCATCTATCTCCCCTTCACCGTCTGACATGTGTCTTGACGGTGGCTTTTTCAGCTTAGCCAGAGCCCTTCTTATAGACTTAAAGAAAAAAAAAGATGGCAAAAACAAAACAAGCTCGAATGAAACGCCAAGAATTTTACCTGAAAATGTAATTCGGCAACAAGGGGGGGGGGGATGCAATGACACTATTTCTGTCAAGTCCAATCTGGAGGAACGCGGGATGATATAAATGCCTAGACCTTGAGCTTGGCGCGCTCCCCCTGGGCTAGCTATGAAGCATGACAAAACAACAGTGATCGCTGGTGACAGATGTCTTTAAGGGCTAGATTAGGAGCCGGAGCGCACGCAAAGCAAATAAATGAGATGCTATGTGTTGCCATTCACTGCTGCAGACAACGGGAGAGCATTTCAACCCCTACTGTATATTGGGAAAACAGAAATCAGCTATATTTAGGCACTGTCAAATCTTGTCAGCGTCGATTCTCTTGTCAAGTTGTTACAGTTCGGGTTCAAAAGCGGCGGAAATGGCGCTGTTGTTCGAACGCGATCGGGGATATTTGCATTTCAGAAAAGGATATGCAGGGTTGACGATATAAAAGACGCAAGTCACGTTTCTGTAACTTTACGAGAGACATAAAAATACTCAAAATTAGTCAATAAAGTCTACGCAATCGTCTTTGTTCAGTTCAGAGGCAATTGCTGGACCAGATTTTGGCATAACAAGAAATACATTGTTATATAGAGCTTTTTTGGACACTCAAAACGATTTACAAACAAATAAAAAAAGAGGTTATGCATGAGAAAATTGACTGAAGTGAATTCTGTGAAGACGTTCAGTCACAACTTGGGGTGTAACGATATCCAAGTCTCACGATACGATATTGTCACGGTATGAACATCACGGTACGATATTTATTGCGATATCGTGGGAAAGCTCACGATATTTTGGGGAGGCTCATGATTAGATATGTAACAATATCCAAATCTCTCGGTATGATGTTTTCACGATATACATCTCATGATATTTATTGCGATATTTTGTGGAGGCAAAACTGTTAATGCTTCTTTTTCCTCTTAAAATAAAGAAAAAGATTTAATCCATAGAACTAAGACTTAAAAGTGTTTAGAACTGTTATTTCTTCTTGTAGTCTGCACTGAAATGAAGCAAAGGATCATGGTCTATGTAGTTCCCTCTGTCTTTTTTTTAGCTATTGCTGCACCATAACTCTTAACTTAAGCAAAGACACTTGTAATTCGATGTATTGTGATGGTCCACGATCCGATATCACGATATTTCGGGTATTGTTACATCCCTAGTCACGACTTTTATCAATTTGTCAGTGCACACTTAGAAATAACAACAAAAAAGTGAGTTATTTCGCTTACTCCAATAATGTAGTATCCATCATTATCTTTTTTTTTTTTTTTTTTTTTCCTGGGGATCATGGTTATAGTCATAGTTATTATTATTATTTATTTTTATTTTTTAAATTATTTTTATTATTTTATTTACTGTAATAGTGTATGTTGAAATTTTTTTTTTTTTTTCTTCTTTTTTCTGGGGATCGTTATTAAATTATTAGCACAAGTAGGAACATTTATTAATTTTTTTATATTATTTTATTTTATTATATTATTTATTTATTATTATTTATTATTTTAGTTTTTTTAAATATTATTTTTATTATTTCATTTGATTTTATTTACTGTAATAGTGTATATTGACATTTATTTATTTTTTTTAATTTTATTTTTTTTTTAACTGTATTGAATTCCCAAAACCAAAACCACATCTTAGTAGATTATTACATTATATAACACGTTACAAAATCAAAGCCGCTGTGGAATTCTATTAATTCCTGAACCCTACACTGACAATTATAAACGTGTACAATGTCCCCAACTTGTAAAACACCACACATCCGACCAGTCCTATACAACAGCTCCACAAATCAAACACGCACAAGTCGAACACGCCGCGAATTAAATTTTACCTTGAAATCCTAATGTCATACTAATGAAGCGGTGCGCGGGCGGATATCAGCAGCGGCAGCCTCTCCTCACCGCTCGTCTCGTCCCTTTTAATTAAAGGTGAGGTGAAAAAAACTGTCTGGAGGAATGTCTTCAATTAATAACAAACAAGGCTAAGATTGGACAAATAATGAGGCCCCCGGTCGGAGAAAAGGATTAATCTGATTTGTACTTGTGTATAGGGGCCCCTTTAATATGCTAAAATCATTAACAAAGGAAAGACGATAATGCGCGCTTGGAAATACATTTTTTGATTGCCTCGTGCTGACATTTCCTTGGCGAGAGAAGAGGCTGACGTTTTTTGTTTTTTTTTCTTCCCTGTGTCTATGCTATGCGAGCGTACAGTACAGTAGTGTGGCAGAATGTGTACGATCATTAACGGAAGACTGTAAATCCAGACTCATGGGAAGATTTGAGCGTGGAAATATATCAGTGAGGTTTTTATTTGCGGGAAATTAGACGTTAATGTTAATAAGAATCTTAAAGTCGCTCTTAAAATGTGAAAAAACAAAAGCAGGACTAGTTCGTTTTAAACAGTTCGCAGTCGTCCAAAGTTATTCCTCACTTACATTTTGGTTTCCGCGTGTCCTGATTAATCCGTGTATCATTCGTTGATTCGTTTTTCAAAATAAAACCAAAAATAAGGAAATGAATAAACAGATAAGGATTTGTTTTTTCAGTTTTCGATTTAGTGTTTAAATTAATGTTTATGTGACTAAAACGGGACTAAAATAGGAATAAATCAGGTCTAAACCAGGACTAACAGTCTCAGTCCTGGTCTCGTCCCGGTCTAAGTCCCGGTCTCAGTCCTAGTCCTGGTCCCAGTCTCAGTCCTGGTCTTATCCCGGTCTAATTCCCGGTCCTGGTCTCAGTCCTAATCACCTGACAGTCTATGCAACTCCGGGCCCGTCCCGACACTCCTCGGTCAGTCCTGGTTTAGTCCTGGTTTAGTCCTGTTTGAATACTGTTTTAGTCCTTGTTTAGTCCTGGTTTAGTCCTGGTTTAGACCTGTTTTAGTCCTTGTTTAGTCCTGTTTTAATCCTGTTTTAGTCCTGTTTTAGACCTGATTTAGACCTGGTTTAGACCTGGTTTAGTTCTTGTTTAGTTCTGGTTTAGTCCAGGTTTAGAGATTGTGAAAAACAAACAAACGAATGATACACGGATTCTAATTGTTCACTGAGTTTATAAGCATTTTTAACGACTCTGAAGAGACCAGTACGGAGTTTTATCAACTAGCATGCCAATATACACTTCCTGATTACGAATAAAACGCTTTCTAATAAGAAGCAGACGGCAAACGTGACTTATTTTGACCTCCGACAACCCAAATTTTGCTGCAACAGTGACCGAAAACATGAAGAAAAACAAGAATAAGAGTTAAACGTTTTACAATTAAGATAAATCCATAAAAATATAGAAACGAGCAGCGAGGTGGAGAGGTGAACGCTGAAGACGGACCAGTTTGAGAATTGTGGTTGCCCAGTGTTAGCCTAACCCCGAGCCATCCATTAAGGAAAAGGCAGGGTCATCAAGATAACCCCAAACCGCCCAAGACACGGGGACCACAACAAACAACCTCAGAAAAAGCAAAACGGTTCACTTTCCCCAAAAAATTCTAGCTCATATCCTCTGCAAGAATCTACACTTGAAACGACCTGAATTGTGATTTGTTTTGACAAGATTATAGTCTACTTCATAATAAACTACTGCCTGGTTTCCGTGTTCATGTTTTCAGAGCAATTTTCCTATTAAATAAAAAGATGTAGTTCGAAAAAAAAAAATCGGGTTCAAGTTTGTTCCGACGGTTGCGCGGCCCAGCCAAAACCACACGCTTTATACGATACTTTACAAAGTCGAGTGGGTCTCGGAGTACATCCTGTCTCCCCGATTTCAAATGGGAGTGATTGACAGGCGGATTAGCCAATCAGAGAACAGCACGGTCCATTCACGTCAAAACAAATATTTCTGTAGAATTAACAAACGAAGAACTAAACTCTTATGTATCTCCGGTAAAATAAGTTATAGATTTTGTTCTTAATGAGTCAAGAATATTCAACATCGTCAACGTCGTATCAGTAATATATATATATATATTTTTTACAACAGTTGTTAACATGTAGATTAGCCTATTTTTCATATTTTTGCCAAACAATCTAAGCTTTACGCAATGCTTATTTCGCCGTCTTAGTTAGTCTTCGTTCGCAGTTTTCTCTAATGTGACCGAAGTCTGATACGTGAGCGAATATAGTAATTGCTAGCATGTCCATTAGCCTATTTAGCTTTGATTTTTTTGAGAAATTTCACACACAAATCAATCTGGACTAGTTGAAACTTCACAAATTCTGTAATCTTTACTTTGTGGGCTTCTTCCTGATACCACCAAAGTCAGATTTGGGAGTGAACGTGTGAGATAAATGTGGCGATGCAGATAATGCGGTGTTGGTGGGCTAAGTGAGGAATTGCTAGCATGTTGATTAGCCTTTTTAGCTTTGTTTTTTTGAGAAATTTCACGCACAAATCAATCCAAACAAGTCAAACCTTCTCAAATTCTGCAATCTTTACTTTGAGGGCTTCTTTCTGATACGACCGAAGTCCGATACGTGAGCGAACATGCGAGACAAATGTGGCGACACAGATGATGTGGCGTTGGTGAGCTAACTGGGGAATTGCTAGCATGTCGATTAGCCTATTTAGCTTTGTTTTTTTTGAGTATTAAATCAACCTGAACTTGTCAAACCTTCTCAAAATTTGCACTCTTTATTTCGAAGTCTTCTCTCTGATATGACCGAAGCCTGGTACGTCAGCGAACATGCGAGACAAATGTGGCGGTGCAGATGATGCGGCGCTTGTGGGCTTCTAGCATGTCCATTAGCCTTTTTAGCACGTTTTGAGTAATCTACTTCAAAATTTCACACACAAATCAATCTGAACTTTACTCAAATTCTTCAATCTTTATGTTGCGGTCTCCTCTTTGATACGACCGATACGTGAGCGAACATGCGAGACAAATGTGGCGGTGCAGATGATGCGGCGCGGGTGGGCTGACTGGGGGATTGGAAACGGGACTGGGTCATTTACATTGTATTAAGGCTTCCTCGGCCTCTCAGGACCCCGGACGGTCATCAATCGCCCACTGTCAGCCGTGTAGCCGCGCGCCCCGGCCCGGTGATAAATACGGCAGCCAGCGGCACGGCTCGTCCACCACCGCGGCGTATAATGGATGGTCTGAACAAACAAGAAAGATGTCTCATCAAGCAGAGTGGGGACGTTAAAGGGCCCCGCGCGCGCACACAAAAGCCCTGAGTAAGGAGATTTGGCCTGACCGTATAGACACCGCGGTGAAAAATCCCATTGCCATCGGCTCATAGCCCCTCCAGCACTGGCTCAGTCCCTTATTTGTGTCAGATTAGGTGTAACCCGCAGACCTCTCTGTACCTGCTTACGAGGGGCTGGGTTTTCTCGGAAACAATGGGGGAATCTGGGACGGGGTTTTTGAACTGTTTGTAGATTGTAGTTTCTGTTTTGGTTGCATTTTGGTTTGGTTTTGGTTCAGGTTTTCGTCGTTTTAGTTCGAATTTGTATATGATATGTTGGTTTTACTATTTAAAAGACGCACTGAATAACTTTTTGGTTGGTCGTCCATCACTTTCTTGTTGCTTAGACAAACTTTATTGATCCACGACAGAAATTATTTGGGCACAGGAGCTCACTAATCACAATATAATATAATAATAAAGAGTAAAAAATATAATGGTAATAATAAATTCTAAATAAGTAGCAAAAAAGAGGAAGAATCTGGTATCAAATAAGACATAATTATATAAATGTAAATGTATAAGTCAAAATAAAATAGAAAAATAATAAATAATACCATTTAAAATCTCAGCTCATAGGAAGACAACATTGGGTTAGTTGTTGTACAGTTGTAGGGAGTATTATCTGTTACCTAAAGCTGAGTTTATGCCTGGAATGTTCCGCATTGTGACATTAAACAGCTCTACTTTACGTTTATTCAATTACAGGTGGGTTTATAGCTCAAAAATACCTAAAAAACAGGCATTTTGACTGTGAGCGGCGTCGCCTCTCCACAGATCTGACCTGTCACTTGGTCTGGTTTGGTCTCCATGAAGATAGAAAAGTTTAATGCCATACTGTGAAACATTTCGGACATCCAGACTTCCAGAAAAACATCTCCCTTGAAGAAAACTTGGACCAATAAAGCTTGTCAAAGTCTAAGTAAAAACATTTCACGAACCTTCCATCGGAAAAGTTACACAATGCACCTTTAATGTTGTATGAGTCATTATATAAGTATGAATTCTTGCTGACGCGCTGAAGAGTGACATCATTTAAACGAGGCATAAACAATAGCTGCTTTCAAGTGAAGATAAACGTCATCAGGATTACCCCCTGACGACATCATGCAATGGCACCGCGCGTTATCACGGTTTGCATATCAAGGTTACAAACTCATAAACCTTCACGTCATACTACATACTCCTTTAAACATTTCTAAAATAATACAAAAAAATATGAAGAAAAAATAAATAAATAAAGTAAACTAATACAACATTGGGTTAACATTGTAGAAGTGTAAACAGAGCTGGAGACACGTCAGGACTTTCAGGTGGAGTTGGCAAATTTGTTGAGCTGGTTTATGGTTCATCTGTAACTTATTAATTCCTGGACCTATCCACATGAAACAAAAACTGACACAACTGTACCTCTCTTTCTTTTCAGTAAATACAATACAATCGTGATATCGTATCGCGAAAAAGTCTCACAGTAATATCGTGGACTGTCAGAAAATACCGAACTACAAGTCTCTTTGCTTAAATTCATTGTTATGGTGCTAAAAACAGAGAGAACTACATAGACCATGATGCTTTGGTGTTTTCAGTGGAGACTAAACATTAATAACACTTTAAAATCTTAATTCTTCATTTTACAACAGCATTATTAACAGTGTCAATGTTTTTTTAAAGAAGGAAGTAGCATATTCACAGTTCACAGTTCCACAATTTTGTTCGCCTCCACAAATATCGCAATAAATATCGTATTGTGAGATGCGTATTGTGAAAATATCGTATCGTGAGATTTGGATATAGTTACATTTCTTGTAAATACACAAAAGTCAAATGATTTTTTCACAATAGCTTCAGAAAATGTGTTATTATTCGACCCCAAAGACGTGATTGTTGTCAGTTTAAGGTACTTTACTTTAGTAGGTGCATTGTGTAACTTTTTGGTTGGACGTTCTTCTCCTGCTTGTTTCCGTGGATTTACAGCATCATTGTGTGTTTGCAATGTTCCACAGTGTGAAATTAAACAGCTCTACTTTACATTTATTCAGTTACAAGTGGTTTCAAAGCTCAAAAACACCAAGAAAAACAGGGATTCTCCAAAGATCCGAGCTGTAACTTGGTCTTCGTGAAGCTAGAAAGGTTTAAAGTCCTACTGCGGAACATTCCAGACCAATAACAAAGCAATAACATCTCCACGGAGAAAAGCACTTGACGAACCCTCCACCAGAAACGTTACGCAATGCAGCTTAAGTTCGTGAGGTCAGTCTCCGACAAATAATGAGAAGGTTCAGCGTTTGTGGGTCAAAAGTTTGGAGGGTCAAATATCCCGTCTGAAACGATGACTTCACCAAATTCTGGATCTCAACCTTTCGAACCGAACTCGGCAGCAGCCCCGCGCACCTGTACGCGCCTTACTCCGGTTTCTCGGCTTTTGTAGACCCTGGCCGCGCTTTTACGACTGTCACCCGGGCCACCCACACTTTATGCTGTGGCTGCGGCGTGAAACTCCGACCCCCCCCCTCCTCTATACCAACCGACGAAAAGAAAGAAAGAAACCAAGAACGCATGGGTGTGGACCGGCTTCGGCACACATGCATTTGTCATGGGCTTAGTGGTTACACGGCTTCGGTGGCTATGAAATCCGAGAGTGGCTGTTTAGACCTCTGAGTGACCCCTTCATGTTAATTGCTGCGGTCGGAAAATGCCAGTAAATCAGCGGCTAAAAGTGCGTCGCAAAGAGCAGGGGTATTAGTTCGAAATGTGACGTCGATATTTTGTTTTGAAGTGTTTTGACGACTTAAGATTGAGTAAGTAGGGGTTTGATGATCTAATTTCAGGATTTGTGCTGTTGCTCAAAGGAGTTCAAAAGAGGTTTCGAGCAAGCAAGCATCTCTCAACAACAAACAAACAAAAATCGATTCAGATCAAATTTCAATCTAACTTAACCAGAAAACTTAAAAATAAACAAATAAAATGAAAATATTCCAGTCTATATTACGTATTATTTGCCATTAACTTGTCTTAACGACTCAAATAAACATTAACATTCGTCATTTCAACTAATTTCGGCGCAAATAGTTGTAAAAAAAAAAGTTAAAATTTTGATTTAAGATTACTTATCAGCTTTGAGTAGTTCTGACTTACAGGTTATAAGTTATTTGACACACTTTCAATTTTTTTTTTTGGTTTCTGTAATGTATATTTTATTAACGTTTAAATTTAAATCAAGAATATTATTTTAAAGAAATTTGAACTCATTTACAATTTTGAGTTAATATTACTTATTTACTTAAGTTAATTGGCATGCTTTCAAAATTTTCCTAGTTTCAGTAATGTAGATTTTATTCATATTTCAATTCAAATCAACAGTACTATTTTAGAGAAATTTTTATTTATGTCCATTTTAATTTATTTTTTTTTTTTTTATTTAAAGGTGCACTGTGTAACTTGTCTGATAGATGGTCTGTTACCTGCTTGTCTCCATGGAAATGTGCCTAGAATGTTCCACAGTATGGCCATACACTTAAAAATCTCCATGGACACTTGTAAGCCAAATTACAGGTTAGATCTGTGGAGAGGCGAACCCATTCACACTAAGAATTCATGTTTTTTAAGAAGTTTTTAGCAATAAATAACACTTGTAGTTGAATAAATGCAACACAGTTCAATAAAATACTAACATCTCTATGGAGACAAAACAGGTTGCGGACCCTCTTCCAAAAGTTCCACAGTGCACCTTTTAAAATTCCGAATAAACTGAGCGTTCACAATGGGAGGTCGGTAATGCATCTTTAGCCGTAGCCTCGGGAGACGGCAGGACTTGAGCTAAATGGATGAAACCCAAACACGAGCAGATCAAACATGGTATTGATGATCTCCTCCCAGCCGGCGCTCGGACGCTCGATACGGTCAGTTACAAACACCAAGGCCAATATCCTTAAAAGAGCTCTGACCGCAACGCATAAAAACAAGAGCTCTATAAAGAATTACAGGCCCAGATGAGACTCGGAGCTCGCAAATAGAAGCTGTTTGGTGAACTGCGCCAATACATGCTAATGACTGAATAAAACTGAATAAAAATACATAAAATAAACAATAATAATAAATAAATATAAACAAAATAAAGCCATATGCAAACTTTTCATCATACACTTACTTGATACACTGACTATAAGAGTCCAAGATCCAGTATTACACTACTTTATTGATTGTTTAATTTATTAATTATATTTTTTATAAATTAGGAAATTATAATTACTAATTCTCAGAGGCATAATATTTTGCTTTTTTTTTTTTACATATATATTTTTACAGATCCAGTATTACACTACTTTATTGATTTATTATTTTTATTATTATTATTTTAATAAATTAGGAAATTATAAATACTAATTCTCCGAGGCATAACATTTTGCAAATTTTCTTAAATATATATTTTTACAGATCCAGTATCACACTACTTTATTGATTATTAATTTTATTTATTTTAGAAATTAGGAAATTATAAAAAGTAATTGTCTGGAATAACATTTTTCACATTTTTTCACATATATATTTTTACATTTTCTCAATTAATTTGTATTTTAGAGATTTTTTTTACTTTACTTTTTTTTTTTTTTTATTAAATGACAAGGTGTCTAGTTAATACTTATTTTTTGTTTCTTTTTTTTCAATGAATATTTAGTCTCAACACATAACTGCTTTTGTCATTTCATCACAGGCCACGACCACAACTGTACGTACATTACAATAAAGTTGCGTAACGTGAAAATTGAAGTGATTTTTAAACACCGTTTGCAGCTGACATTCTGAACTCGAGTTGATAATACGTGGGCCCCTCGTCAAGTATATTGTGACTGGGGCCTTGAAACATAAAGACAAACACGCAGACACGTGGATCCCATTCTGTCACTCAACCTCTATAAGCTCACCTTTTAGTATATGAGCCAACCTACGAGTTAAGCTGCTAGAATATGAGCTAAGATACAGGTCGACATCATCTAAACGACTTCTTACATACAGTACTGAACTCTAAGAAACACTTCCTTTACCTTCTCTGTTGATAAAAGTACTTAATTGTATCCAAAAAAGTCGTTATCATCTCAAAAACATACATATATTTGTTCTTTTTTTTCACTGGACCACTGCAAAAACAACTAGCTGAATTAAAATGACTTTAAATTAAGAACATTTGACTTTATTTGAGTAGATTCAACTTGACAAGAAAAATAATCTAAGTGTGTTTTTTTCTTAATTCACGCAACATTAGATTTAGTTTCTTATTTTAAGTGCCAAGAATTGCTGTTTTTCTTAAGTTAAGCAAGATGTATTTTCATATTTTGGTAAGATAATTTTACTTATCGAGTGAAATTTACTCAGATCGTTATAAAATTTTCTTCAATCCAATCCACTTCATTTATACACTGGACAAAAACAATATCTAGATAAGTTAAAATGACTTAAATCAAGAAAATTTGACTTTATTTGAGCAGATTCAGCTTGACGAGTAAAATGATCGACCGATGGAATAAGTGTTTTTCTTAATTCAAGCGACATTTGATTTTGTTTTCTTATTTTAAGTGCAAAGATTTGAAGTATTTTCATGTTTTAAGTACAAAAAGTCTTGTTCTACTGGCAGATTATTTTACTTGTGAAGTGAAATTTACTCAGATCCTGATAAAACTTTCTTAATTCGTCATCTTAACTTAAGTTCGCTTCTAGTTTTTGCACTGTGCATGTTTTAAGTTGCACGATTTCACTGCTACTTGGTTGTATCCACGAAGTTATGTCATTGCTCTTCTCCTGGAAAGTTTCCTAACATGGCATTAAGCTCATACATCAGCTCAATGCATGATAAAACAAAACAGCTGCAATGAAAATATATTAGTTTAATGCCATACTGAGGAACATTCCGGGCAACACAAGAGTGAATCATTTACCATCTATCTGGTTGCATCATGTTGACAAAAACCATGCTGCTAATTTGTCATTTCAAAACTCCTTACTCACTCCTTAATGTTATCAGCAAAAGATATCAGACCCAATCCAAACATTCAAACTGAAACTGAAAGTGCGTTTCCCATATGTGGAAATATTTTTAATGAACAATCACCACTACAAATAGGTTCAAAAGAATTAAAAACCCAAACTAAGACTTGTACTTGAAGTTAAATCTTTATAATCTATGACACCCGTGGATCATTATATTCTGGACATTTTAAATCGTAATATTGATCTAAAATGACTTAATAAAAGACACAAATTCGCTGGTTTCTGGTTTGGAAAATTGCAATTCCCAGTGAGAACAGACGTCAGCGTAAACGTCACAACAAAGACAAAAGGCTCTAGTCACGCTTACGTCACAAACCAGGAAGACGTTTGGAAAGACGCGATGATAATAACTTCCCAGGCCCGGCTTTCTTCCTCCTCATGTCACTGTAGCGTTCGGTTATGTTCAGCTAATCAACAATCACAACCACACCTCAGTTTTTATCATTTCCCCACTGACGCACAACGCCGAGCGCACTGGGTTCACGCGATTAGAAGAGCTGAGGCATCAAATTCAAGATGATTCCAAACAGCAAATACGTATGCATGTCAGTCTTGTTTTTACCACTGATTACATTTACTTCAGTGGGTTTTATTATACCGGAAGTTGTCATCACATCTTTCCAAACGTCTTTCTGGTATGTGACATAGTGTGAATTGAGCCTATTGTACCAAAATGACTATGCGATGCGGCAAAACACTAGCCTGATTTATCAGCCGGTTTCACTTCGTGGAAACCGTCTGACCTCGCAGCATTAGGATTCGTTTACTCGATTTTTTATTTAACCAATCGCTGCTGTTTGGTCGTGACGTATGTAATGCGCCAAATCCCGTAGGAAGAAGGGCAATAACGTCTTTTCTCTTGATAAAATTCACCAAACATTCTCTTTGTTCCGGCTTTAAATGCTCGATCTTGGGAATCATTGCCAACACAGAATGTCTGTCTTTGTTTACTTCCATCTCAATGCTTTGTTTACTGTTGTTCTGTTCCACAAAAGGGACCCAGACGCTTGAGTTTGACGTCATGGCTTCACAGCTCTTCGCTGATTGGACAATCCACGGTCTACAACTTCCGAGGTTCTTGCAAAACGTCTGGTGAATTCTGATTCCTGACCTAGTCGCTGGAGAGAAATGAAATTGAGCGGAGGTAGCCTGGCTAGCAGAATCCTACTCGTATCACCGATTATGAAAATAAAATCCGAGAACAAAGCGCAGAACGTGACACTTTTCGAGGAGAAACACGGGTAGATCTGAGCGAAAACGTCTTGAATACAGAATAAATATTCCTCAAACTATGCATGAATCACTCTGAGTACTTTACACGGTTAAAAGCTCTAAAAACTCGATTTTGCACAATATGTCTCCCTTTAAAACTCCCATCTTGGTATTTCCCCACCACACACACACACACCCAGACACACACACACAATAACCCTCTCCACTCTCACTTTTCACTCTATGGCCTCATTCGCCGTCCAGCGCTCCATATTTCACATTCATACTCTCCTGACACCTATTTGCTGGCGTCGACAAATCCCACAGCCCGATCATTATCCAGGCAATCCCCCCCATCTCTGCACCCCCCCCCCCCCTCCCCCACCCCCCCCCCCCCCCCCTCCCTTCCCCGCACACCGTCGCCCGCTGCCCCCGCCTCACCCGCCCGTGCTCGCCCCTCGCTCGCCGGTGGACCCTCGTTGATGGATGACATCATCAGCGCGAGACGTGAGTTATGAGGCCGGGTCGTAAGGTCGCGGCGGCTTGCAAACCTATTCCATGCTAATGACTCCCAGGAAATCGCGGGGGCACATCGACTGTTTACCCCCCCCCACCCGTTGCCATGGCGACACCCTCGGTTATGGTCATCGGTGTCGTTTATTAAGCCCATATATTTGGGTTATCGCGCGCTTTGCATCTTATTGTTACGATCAATATTTTAGATTTTGGTTGATTTCTTTCTTCAGTCTGGGTTGGTATAATGACGCGGTTCTACAATAATCCGACGCGGGTTTCCGTCAGATGCCCTCCCAGTCGTACACCCTGTTACTTGAGTGGGACTCTGTGAAGTGTCTTGCCCAGGGACACAAAAATATTTCTATCTTTATTTGTATTTATTTATTTATTTATTGTCAAACTTACAAGGTATACTATTAGGTTAATATATTGTCTTTTATCTTTGGCTCACACAAATAATGATTTTTCTGCAAGATTTATGCCAGATGCCCTTCCAATAGCGCACAATGTGACTTGAGTGGGAATTTTATGTGAGGTGTCTTGCCTCGGAACACAAAAACATTACAAGATTTGAACTGGTGATCCTCTAGTTGATGGAGAAATACTTAACGCACTGAAACTCGAGCGGACAACATAAGAAGTGTCTTGCCTGGTGACACAAAACTGCTTTTTTCTGGTCAATGGGCGAACACTCAACTCACTGTGACACTGAGGTTCGAATCATTAATCGCTCTGGACATCGTAATGAAGTGTCTTGCCTTGTGACACAAAAACATGGCAAGGTTTGAACGGCTGATCTTCTCGTTAATGTACCTCGCGTGTACATTGTTGTAAAGGTTCATTCTTAAAAACCTTAAACTTTAAACTTAGAATTGGCGATTCTTTAATGAAGTCTCTCGCCTAGAGACACAACAACATTGAAATTTGAACCAGCAACCTTCCCTGTTACTATGTTCACTCTTAATTCACTGTAAATTGACTGGACATCGTAATGAAGTGTCTTGTCTAGTAACACAAAAACATAAAAAACATAGCAAAGTTTGATCTGGTGATCTTACCCGATGGCAAGTATTTGTCCTAGCGACATAAAACTCCTGATCTTCTGGCGGTCAATGGGCAGACGCTCAACTTACTGTAACTTGTGTGTACATCGCCTCTTGGGTAGCGACACAAAATTGAGATTCGAACTGGCAACCTTCACTTTTAACTCACTGTAAATCGACTGGACAACACAAAAACAGAGAAAGGTTTGAACTCCTGATCTTCTGATTGATGGGCGAATGCTTAACTCACGTGTACATTTTTACAAAGTCTCTCACCTAGTGACACAACAAAACTGAAATTCGAACCAGCAACCTCCCCGTTACTGGGTTCGCTCTTAACTCACTGTAAATGGACTGAACATATGAAGTGTCTTGCCTAGTAACACACAAAAAAATAGCAAAGTTTGGAACTCCTGATCTTCTGATTGACGGGCGAACGCTTAACTCACTGTAACTCGCATGTATATTTTTATGAAATCTCTCGCCTAGTGAGACAACAACACTGAAATTCGAACCGGCAACCTCCCTGTTACTGGATTCACTCTTAACTCACTGTATGACATATGAAGTATCTTGCCTAGTAACACAAAAACATAGGAAGGTTTGAACTCCTGAATTTCTGATTAATGGGCGAACTCAATGTAACTCTCGCCTAGTGACCCAACAACACTGAAATTCGAACCAGCAACCTCCCCGTTACTGGATTCACTCACTGTAAATCGACTGGACATATGAAGTGTCTTGCCTAGTAACACAAAAACATAGCAAAGTTTGAACTCCTGATCTTCTGATTAATATGCGAACGCTTAACTCACTGTAAGTCTCGCCTTGTGACACAACAACACTGAAATTCGAACCAGCAACCTCCCCGTTACTGGATTCACTCACTGTAAATCGACTGGACATATGAAGTGTCTTGCCTAGTAACACAAAAGCAGCAAGGTTTGAACTGGTGATCTTCTGATTGATGGGCGACCACTTAACTCACGTGTACATTTTTATAAAGCTTCTCGCCTAGTGACACAACAACACGGAAATTCGAACCAGCAACCTCCCCGTTACTGGGTTCACACCTATCGTAATGAAGTGTCTTGCCTAGTAACACAAAAACATAGCAAAGTTTGAACTCCTGATCTTCTGATTAATATGCGAACGCTTAACTCACTGTAAGTCTCGCCTTGTGACACAACAACACTGAAATTCGAACCAACAACCTCCCCGTTACTGGGTTCGCTCTTAACTCGCTGTAAATCGACTGCACATATGAAGTGTCTTGCCTCGTAACACAAAAGCAGCAAGGTTTAAACTCCTGATCTTGTGATTGACGGGCGAACGCTTAAGTCACAGTAAGACAACAACACTGAAATTCGAACCAGCAACCTCCTCATAACTGGGTTCACTCTTAACTCACTGTGAACTGACTAGACTTTTGAAGTGTCTTGCCTCGTAACACAAAAACAGCCAGGTCTGAACTCCTGATCTTCTGACTGACGGGCGAACGATTAACTCACAGTAAGACAAACGACGCTGAAATTCGAACCGGCAACCTCCCCGTTACTGGGTTTCGCGCTTAACCCACTTCACCACCAGTTTCCCGATCTCCATTTCCCAATCGTAATATTTTCCGAGTTTGAAATATTGGCAGCATTGATTGTTTTCATTATTGTCATCCGTCGACGTCGTCAACCGTCCGATTGATTCGCGATCGCGTTCGTTCGTAATCAAAGCGTCTGGAGCGTCGTAACTGTCAAAAACTGAAACCCCAATCAAATATAGGTGCGACATTTTCATATAGAATCCACACCCGACGCGGCTGAGATTGGCACGTTTTAAATTTCAACCCGGCGGACGCTAATAACGCGCCAATTGACGTCTGTGACAATCGACAACGCGAGCGGATGCACATTACGGCGAGATCAAAAAGATGCGCGAAGTTGGTGTAGTCCATCAAATGTGTTTACGGCGATTTAGGAGCGCGTTTTCTGACAGACGGAGGCTACGCGCGTAATTAATGCCAGACTTCACGTGGACTGACAACTGACAATTAAAGACAGGAAAGTTTGAAAATGTTACGAAGACGAGCGCGAGAACGTTGAGAGATTGTGAAAAGGGAGTTATGTAAGTGATATTGCACAGACACGATTCGTTTGTTCGGGAAATTGAGAGTGAAAGTTTTCTTAATTAGTGCTATTTCGATCTCAATTTGGGAGATTTTGAAATGGATCAAGCTTCTAAAATGTCATTAAAACCATCTAAAATAAGTTTTCGACACAAAATCTACGATAAAAACACTTATACTGATGAAAATTAAAGCCACGGTATGTCATTTTTTGAAACAGTAGATGAATTTAAAAGCATGTTTCTAAAGTTCATCAAGCTTCTCAGTTCATCCAGGCTTCAAGGTGGTCGCACACTTGTAAAAATCATCTAAAAATCCACAATTAAAGGCATAGTATGTAACTTTTTAACCAAAAAACAGACTAATATAAACAATTTTTTTTTAGTTTTTATCTTTTCTGTGAGGTGGCTTGCATCTCCACAAACCTGACTGCTCGTTTCCGTAGAAATGTCATTCCTTTGGCAATAATCTTTCACAGTATAGCGTAAAACACGTCTATCTCAAAGGAGAATGTTCCGAAGTGTGGTTTTAACCTTCTATTTCTACAGAATCATGCAGGTCATCATATGCCACATCCAGAAAGTTACACCGTTTAGCTTTAAAAACATAGAATTCAATGAACAAGCTGCCAACAAGTGCGTTGTAACCAGTAAAATTCATCAAATTTTCTGTAATTTTTCAAAACTTTGCACCTGCTGAGAGCCAATTTAGTAGCTCGATTTAGTACAATTTAACATGTTCCACAGTAGTAGTAGTAGTAGTCATAGTAGTAGTAGTACTAATAGTTGTGGATGTAACAATAACTGAAATATCGTGATGTCGTATCGTCAAAGTTCTCACAATAATATCGAGGGTCATCACAATATATCCTTGCTTAAATTAAAAGTTATGGTGCAACAATAGCTAAAAAACCCAAAACAAAACAGAGGGAACTACATAGACCATGATCCTTTGCTCCATTTCAGTGCAGACTAAATAAAGAAGTAACCGTTATAAGCACTTTTAAGTCTTATTTCTTGGGATTAAGTCGTGTAGAGGCATTTTATGAGGAAAAAGTAGCGAATTAACCTCCACAAAATATCGCATTTAATATCGTACCGTGAGATTCATATCGTGAAAATATCGTTCGGAGAGATTTTGATATCGTTACATCCCTTCCAATAGTAGTAGTTTTTAGGGATGTAACAATAACCAAAATATCGTGATGCCATCGTCAAAGTTCTCAATAATTTCGTGGACCATCACAATATATCGAATTACAAATCTACAAGTTTTGGTGCAGCAATAGAAAAAAAAAAAAACAAAAACAGACGGAACTACATAGACCATGATCCTTTGCTCCATTTCAGTGCAGACGACGAGAAGAAATAACAGTTCTAAGCACCTTTAAGTCTTTGGATTAAGTCTTGTAAAGGCATTTTAAGAAGAAAAAGTCGCATATTAACAGTTTTATCTCAATAAATATCGTACCGTGACAATATCGTATTATCGTTTTGCATTCAAGTCTCAAAGCACAAACAAATATAACTTTTTTTTTGTTTGTTTTAAGCTCTGACTCAATCTCTGTTTTTGCCCAGTGACGCAAAACCGAAACTGAACCGAAAGGCGCAATGAGCAATCGAGTCACTCTTGAACTCGCTGTAACTTGGCCGGACGCCGCCGTGAAGTGTTTTGCCCAGCGACACAGAAACACCGCAATGTTCGAACAGTTTAGGAGCTGGATTTAGCACAGACGAATGCCGCTTTTTTTTTTTGTTTTGTTTTGTTTTAAGCTCTGGCTCCATCGCTCCGCCAACCTCACTGCTTCCTGACAACAGTTTACCAACACTCAAGAATGCCACATGACTCCCCCCCCTTCCTTTCTTTCTTTCTCTCTTCCACTCCTCCTCTTCTCTCTCTTTCTCTCCCCCCCCCTCCCTCTCCACCCGCACACAATCGCTCAGATACGCAACTTATAAACAGAACTCCCATGGCGGCGGGCCTTTAAACTCACTCATGCCAAATCGCTGATAACAGATAAAAAAAGAAAAGAAAGCACAACCCTATCTCCGCGCAAGAACCGTCCCTCGCTCTCCCGCTCTCGATGGACAATAAAAAAGTGATTACTGTTCATAAGAGGCGTTCTATTCCAGCTCCGGGGCCGATATTACGGAGCAAAGTGGGGGCCCTCGAGTTAATCGGCGTGGCTCTTATAACTGGTGGGCTCGTAGGTTCGCTGGCAGGGGCATCCGCATCGCCGACGTCGTCCCCTCGCAACAATTCCTTGGCACGGTTCCTGAGTTCTACTTTCCGAAGAAGAAGCCTCGGAGCAGCTTGTTCGTTCTGCAAATATGAGTTTATGGTTATTGTTTGAGTTTATGCCAGATGCCCTTACGTTCGCAGGCAGCAGTTTGGACTCGGTGCGGTTTGAACCGGTAATCTCCTGGTTGTAAGGAGAGCGCCGGGCCGATCTTGCTGCTGATACTTTCCTTTTCCGCCCGACACTCAACAAAGTTACTAGTCAGATCTGTGTAGAGGCGTCCCCAATGGAAATATGAAGTTTTTAAAGGTAGTTTTGGTAGTAAAAACACTGTAATTGAACAAATACTAAATACTATATTCTAGGGATGTCACGATATCCAAATATCTCGATATGCACTTCACGGTACGATATTTATTGCGATATTTTGAAGAGGCTGATATAATTGTAGATAGGACGCTTTTTTGCTTTTAAAACACCCTGACAAGATTTTGGTGTCAATTATTACTTATTATTATTACTTACAGAATTTCAAAACTTTTCCATGAACTTTTCATGACCTAAAGTGAATTTTCCATGACTTTACGGCACTTACATGTATAGACTTGATCAGACTTTTAGGTCTAAATGTGAAATGTTAAGCCTTTCCACTCATCTTATGGTTTGGGATTATAGTTTTTTCAACGTTTTAACATTTACTCTCGTCTCTTTTAAACAAAAGGCGCAGACGTTCAGAAATAATCATAATAACCTAATAAAAACTTAATAGAACGATGTAGTTGCGTGAAAGAGATACTAAAATTCCGTGACTTTTCCAAAACTTTCATTGGATTTACAAAATTCCAGATCTGGAAAATTACAATTTCAATTTCCATGACTATTCCAGGATTTCCATGACCGTGGGAACTTTAGGGGAGTGACTTAGCACAGAGAGCAAAGGGAGGAGAGACGCAGAGCAAACTTTAAAACATGTTAATAAGTCGTTTTTGGCAAATATAGTTGATTTTCAAAACAATAAAAGGCAAAATTGTGATCTAATGTTATGCGTTAGCAGTTAATACAAGAGATTTAACGATATCCGAAATCTCTCGATACGATATTATCACGATATGCATGTCACGGTACGATATTTACTGCGATATTTTGGATTTGCTGATATAATTGTAGCTTTTTCGCTTTTAAAATACCCTCACAAGATTAATTATTTCTGTCATAATCCCAAGAATTCAAGTCAAAAACATATTTCTTCATGTTGTCTGCGCTGAAATGAATCATGGGATATGTAGTTCCCGATGTTTATTAGCCAGAATTTAAGCCACGGAACTTGTAATTCGATATATTGTGAGACTTTTGACGATACGATATCAAGATATTTCGGTTATTGTTACATTCGTACTATATTTACCATGTGTCGTACTGCGGAACATTTTTACATCCCCGTGAGACAAACCCCTGTACTGAAAAAGTTACACGGTGAACCTTTTATTTGCATAGTCTTGCGGTAATCGAGCTGGCAACATCGTTTTTCTTTGTGACGTCTGTTTATTTTAATTTGATCGAAATCTCATTTTCAATCAGCGTGACGGAAGCGCCGTAACTTTGACAGTCCCAAAAGAAATAAATCCACAATCAAATATTACGCTGACGTTTTAATATGAATGCAAATGGAACAAAGAAGTACTTAGAACTGGGAGCTGGGAGTTTATAGCGGGCGACACATTTGGCAAGGCGAGGGAGCGACGGCGACCGGCGATCCCTGACGATTCTGCCCACGAGACCATCGCAAAACTTTATCTTGCCAACATCTGAAATAGTAGCTGGTGCTGTCATAATACAAACAATTCAAACTTGATTCTGATACTGATTTTCGGATAACACAATGATAATAATAACGGTCTCTATTTAGACAACAGAATGTGATTTTCGACATTAAACAGTCATACTTTCTTTTCTATTCCCGTGTGGTCTTATATCTGTGTAATTCCTCAGTGGATTAAGTAAAATTTTGATTAATTAAACACCTTTTACCATTGCACATGTATCATTTTGATGCCTAATGAATGGATAAAGGTTTATGTTTTATAGACGTCTAACTTAGGGTGACCAGATTTTCTAAAGCAAAAACTGCGACACCTCTGTTAATAATAAAAGTGTGAAATGAGTGTGTAATTAACGAAAACCCATTCATGACTAGTCACATTTTCTTTGTGTTTTGGTTGTTTTTAAGCAGATTTTCTGTATTTTACCTAAACAAATGACAATTAATGCCTCACTTTACTATTGGCAGGTAACAAATGAGTCAAAAATAGGGACATTTCTTGTATAAAACTGGGACAAATCAATAGTTTTGGATAAACCTGCTGGAACACTGGACACAGGGCTCAAAACTGGGACAATCCCCGGTAAATAGGGACGTTTGGTCACCCTTATCTAACTGTACTTTATTTAAGGCTCACTATAGCTCTTTTATATACTCTCTGGCATTTTTGTTTTGTAAAGGAAGCTCACCGGAGGAAAAAGGTTGTTCTAAAACTATTCAGGAAAGGTTCGTTTAGTATCATTCATTTAGTAGAGATACTTGTTGAAATTCTAGTTTTAGTATTTACTAGTATCTGACTCAATTTGATGCCTAATAAATGGATAAAGGTTTATGTTTTATAGGCGTCTAACTTAGAGTGACCAGATTTTCAAAAGCAAAAACTGCAACACGTCTGGTTTGTCTTGGTTGGTAATAATAAAAGTGTGAAATTAGTGTGTAATTAAGGAAAACCCATTCATGACTAGTCACATTTTCTTTGTGTTTTGGTCGTTTTTAAGCTGATTTTCTGTATTTTGATACATTTGCTGGGACGGGGGACGCAGGGCTCAAAACTGGGACTGTCCCGGGTAAATATGAGCGTTTGGTCACCCTGATCTAACTAGACTGGCTTGCTGTAGCTCTTTTGTATACTAAATTTCTTGTGACCGCTAAAACTAGTAACTCTCTGGCATTTTTGTTTTGTAAAGGTAGCTCACCGGAGGAAAAAGGTTGCTCTAAAACTATTCAGGAAAGGTTCATTTCTGTACTGTGAATGCTACTTTATAGAATTGATATTTGTTCAGATGAGTACAGTTCTATTTCTAGTTTCAGTATCTCATTTTTTACACTTTCGATGACCCGGTTTGCATTGACATTTTAATAAGAACGCGAAAGGCCCAAATAATAACCCCTTAAGTACTTACACTAGGTTAGCTAATAGGTTAGTTGGCACCACATCTGTACTCCTAGCGCGGGTGCCTACTTCCTTGTATGCCCCCCCTGCTTTGCGCTTGAGTCTCTGGCACGGATCCCGAATTGTACTTTCTGGAGGCCTGCCAGTAGAAGCCTGTTTGCACTACACCCATTAATTTATGTTCATTGGAGATGGTGCAAGGTTGTAAGAGGACTGCTGCCGCTCCGTTGCCAATCCGTGGAGCGGGGGGAGTGGATGGAGCCGGAGGGCGAGGCTGCGTAAAGGAACCCTGGAGGGATCTGGGAGATGTGGGCTTCTGATTGTAGCGATGCTCCGCTAGGCTAAATAGCAATCACTCCCACACAATCCCAATGCACCTCCAGACGTAGCGCATCGACCCAGCGCGTTTGAGGGGGAACGCTTCCAAATTCTATTCATGCATAATGGAAGGATAACAGATCACTTTTATCCAATAAAGACTGAAAAATACAGCCGGGTGTTGCCGATTTACAGTGAAATCCCTGTTTGCGATGAATTACTGTAAAAACGCGAGCTACGGTTCGCGGCTATACACGGAAAAATGGGTTGGAACGAGCCAGAAACGGAAGAAAGTCAATAAGAGAAATGTTTTGTTTTGTTTGCTAGACTCGCTTCGCTGCTAATTTGCACATTTTAAGCTAAATAATAGTGTAATGTTAGAATGCTACGCTAACGGTAAGATTTTGCGATGAATTACTGTGAAAACGCGAGCTACGGTTTGCGGCTATACATCGAAAATGATTTGGAACAAGTAAGGAAGGGAGGAAAGTCAATAAGAGAAATGTTTTGTTTTGCTTCTTTGCTAATTTGGGCATTTTAAGATAACTACAATGGGGCTAAGCTAACGGGGACATCCCTGGTTTGGGTTGGTAATAATAAAATTGTGAAACGAGAGCGTAATTAAGAGAAATGTTGAAAAATGAGAAATGTAATGTGAGTCAGTATAGTTACTAGGGGTGTAACAGTTCACAAAAATCACAGTTTGGTACGTACTTCAGTTTTGAGGTCACGGTTTGGTTCATTTTCGGGACAGAGTGGGAACAAAAAGCGAAACTATGTGCTTGTTGTTTATTCGTGTTTTCATTAAACCAGCAAATTGTTTTAACATTATACAAACTGAAAAATAAAATAAATACAAAGTGTTGCTTGGTAATACTAATAAGTTAAATAAAATATTCTCAAATAAGCAACAAATGTATGAAAAAATATAGAGTGCGAAAGTGAGAACCGCGGCACAATGACCGTAGTTTTGTGAGGATTCCCGTGGTCCAGAGGGACGTAGTCAAGGCGGGGGGCAACTGTTGTCAAGGCGGCCACCCTAACTATAAAGCACTGTGGAAAACACTGGCACCCCAGTCACAGGTGAGTTTTCTCGTAAATATTAAAGAGCGTAACCTTCTGTGTAGCTGCACATGTAGTGGAGGAATGTAAACACACAAATTGTGCGAACTCACTTGTGTACAGCCCTGCACCGAACTGAAAATCCTGTACAGAAACGGTTCGGCATGAATATATGTACCGTTACATCCTCAATAGTCAGATTTTCTTAGTGTTTTACCGTATTTTCCGCACTATAGGGCACCCACAGCCGCACTCATCACTCCACGCCGACGAGGAACGGAACGGAGGAACGAACCGAAAAAGCGAGCGCAATGTGCCACTTCTAGACACGACTGAACAACTGAGTCACTGCGAACACGCCGACAATCCGTTGGTCCCAGACAGCACCCTCCCTACACGCCACAACTGAACAAAGCCCAGAGTCACCGTGAACGACACAAACAAACAAAACCACTCACCCATCCAACTGTTGTGTTTCCTTTAAAGTCCAGTGTGGTTTATTTGTGAAAAAAGTTCTAAAATAGACCATTTAATGACAGTGCGCCTTATAATCCAGAGCACGGAAAATACAGCAGCTTTTTTTGTATTTTACCTAAACAAATATCAATGTAATCCTCTATTTACTGTTGGCAGGTAAAAAAAAAAAAGGTCAAAAATAGAGACACCTGGGACATTTCTTGTACAAAACTGGGACAAATCAATGGTTTAGTATAAATCTGCTGGGACAGGGGACACAGGACTCAAACCTGGGACTGTTCCGGGTAAACAGGGACGTCTGCAATGTGCTTATTTTAATCACTGATAACGTACACTGTTTTCTTGTACCGTTTCACTAAGCTACAATCGGATCTTGCTTTGCTTTTCACAAACCAGCCTCCAACACTCCTCTCCTCTCATCCCCCTCTCCTCTCTTCTCTCTCTTTTTTTTTTTTCAAAGTTTCCGCTCCAGCTTGAAGCCAGGTCCTGGAGGGCATGCAGGAATTTGGCCTGGTTTTCCGACCGGTCTGCCCGCCGCTTTGTTGTGGTAACTCATGGGGCACCCCGATCTGTTCTCTTCTGATGTTAGCACGGCAACGCTAGCTCGCTAAATCAAAACATTGTCCGTTGCATTTGTGCTGTACGCTGGATTTCAAATAGATTTGCAGTCCGCTTTTAAAACGTAAGGATGGTAATGGTTAGCAAATCACAAAGCTGCATTTCGTATGTTATATTTCGAGGATAGCGCCAAACAAGAACGTGAAATTGCTGATGTTACAAACTGTTAAACGTGTCCACCTTTTGTTTTCTTGGCTTCATCTCCTGAGTAAATACTATTCGTCAACAAGTTCCAAAAGATAGAGAAGAGTTCATACGGTTACTGTAACATGAATCTATAGGCCTTGTTCGTACATTTATCCTTTGCATTTGACCCGTCTTTCAATGCCACTTGGGTAAACTCTGACCCTGATATTGAGCGGAGTCTGGAGTGAACACAATTTGACGACAAAACAAGTCCCAAGGTTCCCACGGTCACGGAAATCCGGGAAAAGTCATAGAATTCTAGTATCTCTTTCTACTTGAAAGAGATACACTACAGCATTTTCTTAAGTTATCATTAGGCTATTTTGATTATTTCCGAACGTCTGTGCTTTTTGTTTAAAAGAGACGACAATAAATGCACTTAAAAAACTATAATCTCTAACCGTAAAGTGAGTGAAAAGGGTTAACATTTCAAATTAAGACCTAAAAGTCTGATCAGTTCTACACATGTAGGTACCGTAAAGTCATGGAAAAGTTTTGAAATCTTGTCAGTGAAAAAACGTGGGAACCCTGAAGTCCGGTAATGGTTTACGGGCTTAAAAACTGCTTAGGAGAAGTCTGTTTAGGGTGACCAAATTTTCAATATCAAAAAGTGGGACACCCTGGTTTGCGATGGCTGGTAATAACAAAATTGTGAAACGAGTGCATAATTAAGAAAAATTGTTGTGCACTTGGCCCATTCAGGACTAATGTGAGCCAGAATAGCCACATTTTCTTTGTGTTTTGATTGTTTTTAAGCAGCTTTTCTGTATTTTACCTCAACAAATGAAAAATTATGCCTCTCTTTACTGTTGGCAGGGATCAGATTGGTCAAAAATTCTTGCATAAAACTGGGACAAATCACTGGTTTTGGATAAATCTGCTGGAACAGGGGGCACAGGGTTCAAAACTGTAAATAGGTCACCCTACCTGAGTTGCAACAATTCAGGCAAAATGCAAATTGAGCATTGTTGAGCACTTGAGGAACACAACTTTGGACTAATAGATTCATGAAACCAGCATGAATGAATCAAAACACAACTACAGGTATGTTTTTGATGCCGGAAGTACAATGAAACAGGTTTAAAGGCTCCAAAACGTCAATTCCGCATAATATTGTGCCCTTTAATTCTAAACTAGCTCGCTTCGCCGCTGCGCCACCATATTCAGATGCACATCCAGTCATTTTTTACATTATTTCTCCTCTGTCAACACATAGCGAACACCCAAACCCTCAGGCCACAACCATCAACCCTTTTCGCAGAACAAACCAGACAAGGCCCCCAGGTTAGCGATGTCAAATATGCAACGACGCCGCGCCAGGGCATTCGTAACATGGTGCTTTTTGTTTTTTTTCTTTCTTTTTCTAGGTTAAGGTCAGGACTCAAAGGCGAACGCGAAGTGAGGAACATTTGTCCATTACAGTCCGAGGCAGGAACCCCCTCCCCCGCCACCAAACAGCTGCGGGGGACATTTCCTGTTTGCTAATGATGCTAAATGTGCACAAGTCGACCATGTCAAATTTTCACTCCCTCCGAACGGACAGCTGGGGAGGAGAGGTTTCTCAACACTGTTCCGCCATTATCTGGTCTTCCCTTTTTCATCGGGAGATTCCAGGTTTGTGGCAACGGTTTGTTTTGTAGGGGAGGATCGCTCAGGAGTTGACGGATGGATTGAAATGACTGGAAATGAGATGATCCCAAACCCCGACAAAAGTAATTAGGTTCAGTGCGATTTTTATGTCTTCAGGGGTGAAAAGTCTGAAACAGTATGTGCTTGCTTGGGTACTGAACTGGAATTCGTGTATCATTCGTTTATTGGTTTTTCAATATAAAACCAAAAATTTGAAAACGAAAAAACAACCTTTTTCTTCATTATTTGTCTCCAAAACCAACATGAAAGAACAGATAATGATTTGTTTTTTCAGTTTTCGATTTTGCGTTTGAATGAAAAATGAAAAAAAAAAGGATAACGGCCGTTGCTGGACTTTTGCACCGCATACGGACTGAACTGGGACTACACCAGGACTAAACCGAGTCCGGGACCAGACCGGAACCAGACTGGGACTGAGATCAGGATTGAGACTGGGACCAGACCTGGACTTAAAATAGTTAAGTCCTGGTTTAGTCTTGTTTTAGTCTTGGTTTTTGTCCTATTTGAGTCCTGGTTTAGTCCTAGTTTAGTCCTGTTTGAGTCCTGTTTTAGTCCTGATTCAGTCCTCGTTCAGTCCGTATATGGCACAAAAGTCCGGCATCGTAGTTTAAGTCATTATTTGTTTTTTCCATTATTCATTTAAACACAAAATCAAAAACTAAAAAAACAAATCATTATCCATTTTTTCATTTTGGTTTTGGAGTTTTTTAGTTTTCTTATTTTTGGTTTTATTTTGAAAAACGAATGAACGAATCACTCACAGATTAACTGGCAACCCTATCGTTCAGTGTTCTTTATTCTTACATGCATCTTAACTATTATCTATTTAGTGTGCTGGTAATTTGAGTGTAAAATATCGGCAACGTTTATTTCTAATCTCTATTACTACTTGCATGGGAATCAAAACGACTACCTTTTGGTTCGTAGGCGAATGCTTTACAAACTACTCCACCACATACAATACCTATAATGCCTATGCAGTTTTTGTAATTCGACTTGTTAAAAACTTCTATGAAACACAAGTAGTCTGCAATTTGGGTTAATATTTTTTACGTTTTTGCCGACAGAAAACGTAAACGAAAACAGAATATACTTGGAAACTGAACCGGTTACTCTATGGTTCAAGGGCGAATGCTTTACCAGCTACACCACAGTATGCATAGGCTATACCAAATCATTTTCAGTCTTGAGCCCATTTTAAAGATGAATTTGGTAACTTTTCTGGTACCGTGGAGATATTAGTTTGCCTAGAAGGTTCCATAATACTACATTACTTTACATTTATTCAATAACGGATGTGTTTATTGTCTTGAAAAACATGTATTCTTACAGTAAGCGTGGGCGCCTCTTCACAGATCTGACCTGTAACTAAAAAAGAGACAGATATTTTCCACGGAATGGCTTTAAACTTTCCAAACAAAGCAATAACCCCAAGAGTAGATGACAGAAAAGTTACAAAGTCAATCTTTAATGGTATTCATAGGTTTTTGAGCAGCGTCTATGGAAAACAGGTAGTCCAAGTCCAAAAATTTCCGGTATTTTTTCAACAAAACCAGCCCGACCGACTTCAGACTTCATGCCAGCGACGTTTCCCTTCCAAGATCACAAGACCCTGACTGAACAAAGCTCTCCAGTCCTCCGTCACTCATCGGTCATCGTCTACCTGTTGTGTCTCCCCATCTCCTCAATACTCAATAGGCTTTCAGAAATGCACCGTCTAGATCCTTCCTTTCATCTTCGGGGCGTATGACCGCAGGAGATATGCGCTGTCACCGCCCGACACCCAAGGGCGACCGGCTGCGCAGACGGTGTAGACTGACAGACCTGTACCCCCCCCCCTCCTTCCTCGGGTGTTTTTCACGTTTTCTCAAAGATATCGCAGACAAAAGGAAGATCTGGTTCGAATGAATTGGGTTTAGGATGTTTGTTTGAGGCATTTCGGCTTAGAAGATTTAGAAGGAACTGTTGGTTTGTTGGTTTGTCTGTTCCATGCATAACTCTCAAACTGCTCATACGACTGATCTCAAATTCAGAGGGTCCCAAAGATCCCAAAGACAGGGTTCCCACTCTTTTTCACTGACAAAATTTCAAAACTTTTCCATGAACTGAAGTGAATTTTCCATGACCTTACGGCACCTACATGTGTAGAATTGATCAGCCTTTAGGGCTAAATATGAAATGTTAACCCTTTCCACCATCCCTTATGGTTTGTTATTATAGTTTTTTAACATTCAAAATACTGTCAGTGCATTTATTGTTGTCTCTTTTAAACAAAAGGCGCAAATGTTCAGAAATAATCATAATAGTCTAATGAGAACGTAACAGGATGCTGTAGATGCATGAAAGAGATACCAAAATTCCATGACTTTTCCAGGCCTTAAAAATGAGATTTTCTATTTCCATGACTTTTCTAGGATTTCCATGACCATGGGAACCCTGCAAAAACAACGGTCAAACACACAACAGCGCTCCATAGCCACTCTGTCACATTTTGAATACTAGTAGGAATAAATCTGACCATATTTAATTTAATTTTGACCATTCTGGTATTTCAGTTCAATTTTAATTTAAATTTTAGTTTAAGTTTATATTTTTGTAGACACAAGAGCTTAAGAAAATAGTCGATTTAACCAACAGAAAGTTCAAAAATCAAACAGGGAAACAGTCAATGGTCAATAACAGACAAGCAGATTAACCAATATTCATGAAGCCAGAAACATCCCTGCAACAACTAGCATGCTAACAGCGCACTTCCTAATTACAAGCGAATACAATGCCTTATAATTTGATGCAGTTGGTTCACATCTGACTTATTTTGGCCTCAGGAGCTGCACTTTCGCTGTACCAGGGTTTGACAAGCTTTGCTCAAACATACAAGAAATAACGGTGTAACTCCAGAGTGCATATTAAGTGCATATTTTCACCGTGCTGGTCGCTCTTGGGCCCGATCCTGCCCCCGGGCCGAGGATGCGACCTTTGACCCCGGCTGGCCCTGGCTAGCTGCGGCGCTCTGGTCTGTTACTGGGGCTTTGTGCCTGACAAAGCGGACAGGAAGCTGGCAGCCGCCCAGCAGCCCCGTGGGAGGATGACCATCGGCGGGCTCAGCTTACGGCGCATTACAGGACGCTTCATATGACTGTGTGCAGGGCTTGTCCTTGGCTTTTGGACGGTGGGGCCACTTTACTCTCTACCAGGGACTATTGTGACCAGCTATAATGTGAAATTTCAAATATTGCTGATTTTATAATATGAAATTTTTTGATCAAACCTAAAGAAAACCAAAACATCTACCAGGGACTAAAGGTGGAAATGAGCTCTAGTGCTACAACCTGGCACAATGCATGTCTCCTGTGAGGGTTAATGTAGATTGTACCCTGTCTCAAAATAAATATATAAATACATACAAATAAATAAATAAATAAATAATAATAATATGTAATTATTTTTTATCTATATATAAAAAAAAAACATTACATTTGTGACTTAGTTAATTCTCAATTCCATCTTCTTAACAAATATTAAAATTTTTATCCAGAGTTAGAACAATGCACCATTTTAAGTTAGCGTAACAATCTAATCTAATGGTAATCTTGGTAATCTAATCAGCATTTGCGTTTAAGACATATAACGTACATTAGCCACATTAGCATTAGCAAGTATTTACTTCCTCCCGCTCCTTTTTCGGACACAAGGAAAATTCGGCGTAACATTTATTTTGCTTGTTATTATAGAATAGAAATAGTTACTTTTTGTGTTATATCTATGTATTTATGTTTTTTATTTATGTTCAATGTATTACTGTCCGAATAAACATTAATTCATTTAAAGCATATGTTAGCATTGCAACAACAGTTGGCTAAGTTTTTCGCCCTTTAAAGACTAAATGATTTTCTGTTGTTAGTACACATCGCAACAACAGTTAGTCCTTGGCTTTTGGATGGATTTCTGATGCTGACTAAGCTACTTTTTTCAGCCAGTGATGCCACAAACTTAAATTTCAAATACTGTGAGAAGCAATTTGGCGATTTCATGACAAAAATTTAAATCAGTTCTTTCCTCTAGTTCTAAAATTCGAGATCCAAAGTGTTAACAAACTCAAACTCAGACAAATGAGGCTAATAATGATCCACAAGATGACACACCATTTTACGTTAGCGTAGCACTGGTAGTCGAATTAGCATTTAGCATATTTGGTGGTTAGCGTACATTAGCCACGTTAGCATACTTTGCAACAACAGTTAACTTGAGCTTTTCAATCTTTTAACTTTAAATGATTTTCAGTGGGCTTGTCTTTTATTACAATATGGACTCATAGACATCAGGTTACTCAGCTCAGTCATCATGTCGGACACATTTCGGCAAAAAAACATCTTAGCTAATGTTATAACTAGCACGGATAATAACAGAACCCTGTATCATTCTAACACTGTACTTAAAAACGGACATATCGCTACGTCTTTTGTCCACTGGCCTTCACACATCTCCACAAAGCCAACCGCTAGCAAATCAGCGCTTCGCCTGACCTTTATTTTTCACGCAGATGGATTTTTTACTACGCTAGCTAGCTAATGACGCCGCCGCGAAAAAAGCCGCCAGCTAGAAACGTCCCCGTCTCAAAGCTAACCCGATCAGCTACGCATGTTAGCGACAATCAGGCAGTGGTCCAGCGAGGGGACTCTGGGGAGCGTACGGCACACTCGCCTCCTGTCTCCTACCTCCTACCTCCTAGCTCCTTCCCTCCCCGCAGCCTTGTTCATCAGTGCGGCACTCACTCGGGCCAGTCCATAAAAGTCAGGTAATTCATACTTCATTTATACACTGTGCCATTAATAAAGCTGATGAACTTTTACTCCTTAAATCTAATGGGCCATTTTCCAGTCTCTGCCGGAGCCTAGTACCGATCTGTCTGGCTCCCTTCCCTCTTCTATGTCTTCGGGTTAGCTGCAGTACAAGTCAGTGTTAGGTAAGGAGAAATACATTAAGAATTAGCTCGTCTTCGCCGTATCTGTGATGATTTTTTAGCAAAACAACAGAAACGAGTTAGAAATAATCACATTTTTACAGCTTTTGGGTTTGCTTTTGTAAAATTTCCACATGTATTTGAGCAAAATGTGTCTCGTCGTTAGGGCTGGGTATCGTTAAGAAGTTGCCGATACGATATATTTGTCGATACACTGCGCTTTTGATTTGATACGATATATTTCAAAATGATTCAATACGGTTCAATAAAAAATAAAAGGCTAAATCATGACTGTGATAGTAACAGTCTTTGTTAAACCACTTCTTGGGCAAAGTTCATATGAAACTCGTTCATCTAATCATCAAAACTGTGAAAATGTCAAATGTGTCAGATAAACGAGCAACAAAACTGTAGTCTGTAACAAAATAATTTAGTAAAATATACCACAAAATACTCTTGGCGATATATCGATACAGGATCCCATGATATCGATACTGTATCATCATATTAAACTTTACGGTATGTCGATATTTCAATATTTCTGCACATCCCTACTCGCCATAGTGCTTGTGAGGTCAAAACAGGTGGTTTATTGTCAGATAATCAGAGGAGTGCACTGTTAGCATGCTAGTTGTTGCGGGGCAGTTTCTGGATTCACGATGTCCTTACGTAAAAGGCTGCTTTTGGGTAAACTATTGATTAAACTACAGTGGAACGATTTATTACAACTGTGCAGTTATTTATGGACTTAAAAACTGCCTAGGATTTTTACCTACGATGCAACAATCTGGGAAAAATGCAATTAAAGTATGAGTATGAGCGTTAGAGAAGTTCATTTTGGATTATTAATCAAATAAACGTGAATGAAGCAAATTACAACTTCACGTAAGTTTTTGATGAGAGAACAGTCTGGAGTTTTATCTATGACGCAACAATCTGAGTAAAATCCAGTCGGAGTATTTTTGAGCACTTAGAAAAGACAAATTTGGATTATTGGATAAAAAAAAAAAAAAAGGTGAATTAAGCAATCTACAACTCGAGGTCAGGTTTTGATGAGAGGAAAACAATCTGCATTTTGCCCAGATTGTTGCATCATATGTAAAAATCCAAACAGCATTTTTCAGTGCTTAGAGAAGACAATTTTGAATTACTGGATCAAAAAACAACAAAGAATTAAGCAAACTACAACTCCACTCCAGAGAAAAACAGTATATCATGGTTAAAAGCTAAAAAAACAAGTAAATTCACAATAATATGTGTGCTTTAAGTTGGCATTAGCTGTTGACGTAGATCGATTGACAAACGTTTCACACCAAATTCTCGCCCCCAAACCCAGCCCAGTGACATGAACCATATGCTGGACTTGTTTTAACTTTTGCTCATGGAGGCCCGCTCTCCGCCGGCTCCGTGTGTACGAGCAAACCCAGGGGTCAGCGACCTTTCGGGCCCGTGGCGAGGCCCGATGGCTCCCGGGCCCTGGAGCCTGTTGACAAGCGTCTGTGTTCTTTTCAACAAGTCGCCCGCCCGAGCCCCCGAAGCCGCCCCCGCCTCCCTCCGCCTCTCAGGAATGTAACTCAACCACTTACTGAGGTAACCCAAGCTCCTCCCCTCTACTCGCCATCCTTCGTTTACAGCGAGAGGAGTGCGGCAGGAGGGGAGCGAGAGGACGGAGGGCGGGTGGTGGGGGTGGATGGAGGGTGGGTCATGGGACAGCTGTGCGCCATCTCGACACCCAATTTACGCAAGGAGAATGTTTACATCACAACGTACTTCCTGAAAACTTTCCAAAACGTAAAGCGAGCGTAGATGAGGTTAGCTGACTCGCCCAAGTTAAAACAACAACTCTTTCGAACGTAATCTAAGTTAAAATCTTTGGGTCACATAGCAAAAAAGAAGAAAAAAATAAGTTAGATTTTCTTTATTTATGTTTTTTTAGTGTTGAATAAACATGTAAAAATCGTCAAAATCAACTTTTTGTTTTCGAATGTTGATCGCGATTTCAATCTCCAAACTCTTAAAATCGAGTTGAAATTATTTAAAGTTTAACAAAATTTATTTTAGGGCATTTTTTATATAATTGAGTGTATTTATTTTATATTTGGAAGTAGAGATTGTAGGACAGCTGGATATATAGTTCATTTTGGATACATTTATGGTTTTCTGTGTCTTATTTCATGTTCAAAATATATTTTACATCGCAAAACTGCTCTAAGATACATATTTCTAGCCTATATTCATTTTCAATTTGTAAGTTTTGTGTAAATTATCAATAACAAAGTGTTTTTTTAAGAGATAAATGCTGAATAAACTGCATCATGTAGCTAAAAAATAATCGTTTTTAATAATTGTGTCATGATAATGATTTTTTCCATTATCGAACAGCCCTAATTTGAAGCGATAGTAAAAATTTCGGAGTTAGGCTTCTCATTTCTCTAAAACGTAACTAATTTAAGATTTTACTAAAGTCCTGGTCCTGGTTTTAATGTAAACGTGGGCCAAAACTTGTCTGAATTTCACCATAGATACGATTAGACTATGCAAATAAAGACCTATCCACCTTTGTTCTTCCAAATTTTTCAATATTTTTGTACTTAACTGATGTAAAAGTATCACAAATATTGGCCACAAGTACTATCCTACCAAACCATAACCGTAAATACAGTAATTGTGTCACTATTTTCAGGGTACATAGTCATATTTTTAAACCGAGCCTGCTTTCCTGCTTTTAAAAACCCATTGTTCTTTCTCTAACGTACGAAAGCCAACACGTTTACGCAATCCCCGTTGATGTGTAAATGGCACCTAACTATTGCTTCCTCCCGGTTTCCTCTGCTGTCTCTGGGCCTGCCTCTGCACCACAGCCTGCCCAATAATTAATGATGCAATTGAGGTGCAGAGCCGAGCGGGACCAGCGGGGGCAGTTCCTGGACGCCTGGGTAACCGGGTTTTATGGAGGGCCCGGAAAATAGACCCAGAGAATGGACTCGGGGTGACGGATAGTCCGGCCGAGAATAAGACGTAAAACAGTCAAGCGGAGGGAGGAAGAAGGATGGTTAGTGTCCCCCAAGTAGAGGCTGTTTTTGGGGTTCGCATCCGCCTACCAACCCCTGGGCCTCCACGTTTTTCTCTGGAAGATGGTGGAACTTGTTAAACTTCAAAAAATATCAAAATTACATGATTCTCAAGCTTATTTCTACAAAAAAACTCAATGTACTGCAGCAAATAGCTTTTTTCAAGAGTGCGTTGGGACATTGGAAAGGTTGCCAGTGGCTCAAACTGTACGGTCATTTGCCCTTTAACCCAAAAGTTGCAGGTTCAATCACTTGTAGATTCCTCCTATGAGAGAAGTACAAGTACTTATTGGCAAAAAAGGCTCAACTAATTAAGCTACAGTTATGGTTTTGTCAAAAAGTTTGCATATTTCAGTCATTATTAACAAAAACAGCTTCGTTTTCTTGATCCTCAAAGTTTTGACGGTGCAAGTTGTAAGGTCATTTACCCTTTCACCTAAAAGTTGCTGGTTCAATTGTTTGTAGTTTCCCCATGTATGAGAAGTAGGGGTGTGCAAAAATATCAAAATATCAATATATCGTATTGTTTAATGATGATACAGTATTGATATCTGCTGCTGTATCAATATATCGGCGAGTATTTTTCGGTATATTTTACTAAATTATTTTGTTACAGCGCTACAGTTTTGTTGCTTGTTCGGTGGAAGGAAACTCATTTATGCGACACATTTGACATTTTCACTGTTTTGATGATTAAAATGGTTGTGTTTCATATGCACTTTGCACAAGAAGTGGTTTAACAAAGACTTTTAGTATCACAGCCATGATTGAGTCTATATTTTTTATTGAACCATATCGAATCGATTTGAAATATATCGTATCGAACTGAAAGCTCACTGTATCATATCGTGGCCTATGTTTCGTATTGGCAACTAATGAGAAGTGCATGAACTTGTTTGGTGACCCTTGCAGTAGTGGGCAAAGGACTCAAGGGTCAACTAACTAAGCTACAGTTACGATTTTGCCAAAAACTGAGTACATTTCAAATATTGACAATACAATTTCATACTGGAATTTTCTTGATGCTCCAAGTAACATATTCATTCACTGTCAACCTCGACAGAATCCACTGAACCTGCAACCTTAGGGTTATGAGGCAAATAACTAAACACACTAAGCCACGATCAGCACAACACATTGTGGAGTAAAGGTGCTCAGACAGCAAGAAAAATGCTGACTTGTGTTGTCTTTCTTGATGCCATTCACTTCTCAAGTTATAAAAAGCTCCACAACTAATCATTTCCGGTAGCTGGGATTGAACTGGCAACCTTAGAGCTATGAGGCAAATAAACCATCACACTAAACCACAATCAGCATGACACAAAAGTGCTCAGATACCTAGAAAAATGCTGACTTGTATTGTCTTTCTTGATGCCATTTAGTTGTAAGAAACACCACCACGACCCACTTCCGGGATCTGAGATTGAACCGGCAAACTTAGGGTTACGGGGGAAATAACCCAACGCGCTAAGCCACGATCACCGTGCCCATATAGGTGCTAGAACAGGGACATTCTCACCGGCTTTTATGGAGGGGAAGTGAATGGACTCCGGAGTGACTGATCGTCCGACCAAGAATGAGACATAAAACAGTCAAGCGCCGGGCCAAAGAGCGATTGTTAATGTCCGCGAACTAGCAACTCTTTTGGGTTCTCATCCCCCTTTCCCTAGCCCCTCCGTCCGCCCCTCCACCCCTCCTCATCCTCCTCTTCCCCCCCACCCCTCTGGCCCCTGCCTCTGCCGGGCTGATGGCGGGATGGGGGGGCCTGACCTGTCCGCTGATTGATGGTAATGTCTCAGGAAGTCATTTTCTTGGACAGCGCCCTGCCGCCTTTCAGCAGGGCCCGGTGCAGAGGTGAGCCCATCGCACCATCACGCACACCAAACACTCCGCTCTGCACTTTTAACTCTTTGTTGGCTCCCATACGCGGGTTAAATACGAAAATATGTTAAAATGTGAAGAGTGTATTGTATCTATGAGTTTTGAAACTGAAATATAACCGAATCTGACTGTGGAAATGTGACAGAAACATTGATTTTAAGTAATACAGAAGACTCAATACTCAATACTGATTCCAATACTACGAAGATAATAAAAAACACTCTTTCTTTAGACAACAGAACGTGATTTTTCAGCATCAAATCGTTCACTTTCTACTATGTTTCCATGTGGTCTTACATCTGTGTAAACTGTAAATCGTCCAAGTAGGTTCCATTTTTCAATACTATTATCGAAATATGGCTCTAGTATCGATTAATATCTGATTTTCGACCCTTCTGAGTTTAAACAATCGAAGAGCTTGAGGTTTAAAATACAGTTTGAAGTAAATTTGAGCCAATATCAGCAAGCACGCTGGAAAAAAACAATATCTAGGCAAGTTAAATGACTTAAATTAAGAACATTTGACTTTATTTACCAATGGAACAAGTGTGGTTTTCTTAATTCAAGCAACATTCAGTTTTGTTTCTTATTTTAAGGGCAAAAAGTTGTTTTTTTCTTATTCTAACTGTAGTAAGTTGTATTTTCAAATTTTAAGTACAAAAAGTCTTGTTCCACTGGTAGATAATTTTACTTGTCAAGTGAAATTTACTCAAAACTAGGGATGTAACGATATTCAAATCTCGGTATTTTCACGATATACATCCCACAGAATGATATTTATTGTGATATTTTAACAAAATTGTGAAAATGCGACTTATTCTTTGCCATAAACCAAAGAATTAAGATTGAAATGTGCTTAAAAATGATGATTCTTCTTCTTATTATTATTACTTTTCATGTAGTCTGCACTGTAATGGAGCAAAGGATCATGGTATATGTAGTTCCCTCAGTTTTTTTTAGCTATTGCTGCACCAAAATAATTAATTTAAGCAAAGAGACTTGTAATTCGATATTATTGTGAGACTTTCGACGATACGATATCACAATATGTCAGTTACTGTTACATTCCTACTCAAATCCTGATAAAACTTTCTTAATTCAAGTCATCTTAACTTGGCTAGATTTAGTTTTTTTGTGGTGCACCTTTTCAAAAACTCTTAAAACAACGACTTAGTAGATATGAACCAACAATCTTTGGGTTCTAGTGACATGCTTAACCCACTACTCCACACATATCTAATAGGGACGTAACAATATCCAAATCTCACGGTACGATATTTATTACGATATTTTGAAGAGGCTGATATAATTGTGGATAGGACACTTTCTTTTCTTGCTTTAGAAATACCTTGAAAAGATTTTAGTGTGAATTATTTCCATCATAATCCCAAGAATTCAAGTCAAAAACACAGTTCTTCATTGTTTGCGCTGAAATGAATCATGGGATATGTAGTTCCTGTTGTTTATAAGCTGTTGCTGCTGTAAAACGATGCATTTAAGTAAAGAAACTTGTGATTCGATATACTGTGATGGCCCATGGTATTATTGTGAGACTTTTGACGATACGATAAAGCATATTTCGGTTAGTTTTACATCTCTACTATCTAATATATGTCAACAAGTATCGCCAAAAGTCACTACTACAACATGGATCGATCAATAGTGCGACTCAAATCTTCTGTCTGGCATAGCGAACTCCTTACTTCATGAGATCAAGGAGTTCACCAGACCTCCAGAGCTGCGCGTTTCTCTCACGCTCGCAGCATAATATTACCACGACGTCACCCCGCGTCTGGTCGCCCCAAAATTGGAGCGGGTGAAGTTGTCGCCTCGAGTCGACTAAATAAATGTTTGCAGGAGACAAAAAACGGGGGCCATCTTGAAGTGGATCTCCAGAGCGGCCCCTAATTCGGCTTGCTGCATTACTGTCAGCGCTTACCACCTCCATTACGGCAATTAGGCCCTGCTTCCAACACTGGGAATGCCTCGCTGTGCCGGCGAATTGCTAGCATGTGGTTCGTCTCCGCTTCGTGTGTCAAAGCGCGGTTGTCTTTCCGTCTTTTTCTTTTATAGTCACGCTCCTCCGCTCTCCTCTCTTCCTTCCTGCCGCTTTCAACATTTATTTTCTTAATTCGCCTCAAACCGTGCTTCAAAAAAAGTATTACTAATAATAACTTTTTTCCCAAGGGCGAGTTAGGATTGCCTTTGGCTCAAGTTGTAGCGTTTTCAATAGTTTCCCCATGTGTGAGGAGAGTATGAACCTTTAGACAACCTTTGGGTTCGGGGGCAAAAGACAGTACTAGCTAAGCCATGGTTTTGTCAAAAATTATATGAACAACTACACAAGCTTACATTGTCAGTTTGTTGGTGTTCAAAGTTGCATTGGTGCATTGTTGACTAATCCTCACTATTTTTTATGAAGGACCTCAACGAAATTTCCATTATCTGGGACTGAACCAGCAATCGTTGGGTTTGTGGGCAAAAAAATCTAACTAACTAAGCTACAACCAAGGTTTTGTCAAAAAATTAGCAAACCATATTGACAAATACACAAACTTGGTGCATCGATGTTCTCACTACTTTGTGTGAAGAACCTCGACAAAATTTCAAATAACTTGGATTGAACCAGCACCCTTTAGGTTAGTCGGCAAAAGACCCAACTATCTAAGCCACAACCTTGGTTTTGTCTGAAAAATGACCAAACTATATTGACAATTAAACTTGTACAAAGTTGCAATGGTATATCGATGTCCTCACTACTTTGTGTGAAGCACCTCCACTAAATTTCCATTATCTGGGATTGAACCAGCAACCTTTTGGGTTAGTGGTCAAAAGACCTAACAAACTAAGTCACAGACATGGTTTTGTCAACTAAATTGCACTTTGTAGATAATATTTCAAATGAAAACAACACAAACTTGTGTTGTCAGTTTCATGGTGTTCAAAATTGCAATGGTGCATTGAGAGCCTCACTTTTTTGTGTGAAGCCTCTACAAACTTTCTATTATCTGGGATTAAACCAGCAACCTTTTGGGTTAGTCGGCAAAACACCAAACTAACTAAGCCACAACCATGTTTTTGTTGGAAAAAAATTGTGAACTATATTGACAGTTACACAAGCTTGTATTGTCAGGTTCATGGTGTATGCATGGTGCATCGAGATCCTCACTATTCTGTATGAAGCAGCTCAACAAAATTTCCATTATGTGGGATTGAACCAGAAACCTTTTGGGCTAGTGGACAAAAGATCTAACTAACTAAGCCACAACCATGGTTTTCTCAAATAAATTGTGCGATATGATACTTTGTCGATAATATTTAAAACAAAAACAACACAAGCTTGTATTGTTGTTTTCTTGGCGCTCTTGGTACATAGATCAATTATTTTCAATAACTGGGATTGAACTGGCAACCTTAGGGTTACGAGGCAAATGTCCCAACCGACTGACACCGTGTGCAGTATAGCCCCCGCTTCCAACACTGGGAACGCCTCACAACGCCGTCGAATTGCTAGCATGTGGTCCGTCTCCGCTTCGTGTGTCAAAGCTCGCTCGTCTTTTCGTCTTTTTTTTTTTTTCTTCTTCTTCGCTCTCCTCCACCACTCTCCTTTCTTTCTTCCTTCCTGCGCTCTCAACATTTATTTTCTTAATTCGCCTCAAACTGTGCCTTAAAGAGATCCCACTCCGTTCGGATCCAAATAACCGAAAATGATCCGTGAAGTGCCCGTTTTTTTCCGAATAGGCTTCATTAGTTTTTAATATCTAGCCAAGGAGAAGCAGTTGGGGGAAGGAGGCATGGATATAATCAATGGAAAGGGGTTTGCTAGCCTATTAATCTCCCCCCAAAGGATTCTGGGTTAATGCACGTTCCCGCGTAGGCAAACATGGCTGTGTGGCTCAACAGTGGCTCTGGCTGGATGGGCGACTTAATGGAACAGATAGCGTTTTGGCTGCCGAGATGGATGTCGTTCTCCCAGTGAAAAATGATGTCCGGCTACACACTTGATTCAATTCGCCGGAGAGCAGAGCAGACTGTTAAACAATAGTCTCGTGATGAAATAGAACCGCTACAACACGTGCTGGAGCAGTGGTTCAATCTCAGTACTGGCTTTGTGTCCATGAGCAAGACAAAACTGAATGCTCCATCTTCTAATGTCAACAAAGTGGTAGTTTTCAAGTTAACAGCTACGTTTTTACCTTTTGTTCAGTGGAAATGCGCAATCCCAGAGCTGAAATCATCCAAATGATTCTAGTGACGGTGTATGGAGTTTAAAAATGCAGTGGAGCACTTCCTGAGCTCAGCCTAAATCATGTTAAACATTTATGAATGAAACAAAACACAACTCCAGGTCTGTTTTTGGGCTGATCAGAAAACTATTTAAAGACCGATTTTAGTTTTTCTGTACTATTAGTACAGAATTAGTAGCTAGTTTCAAGACTAGTATGCTAACACGCACTTCCTGATGATCAAAAGTCTTCAAGTCATGTTTTTATTGCTCAAAAATACATAGAAAACAATGTGTTCTTTGGCTACGTTTACACATAATCGGGTATGTTGAGCAACAAATATTTCCCTCCCTCCGTTTTCCAAAATAACATTGTGCACATTGCATCGTTTTCAAAAAAGTTTTCGTTTAGGCCAAAGATGTTCATTCTGTCTTCTTATGTACTTTAACTTATTGGGTTCTTTTTAAAGACAATACAGTAAATATGTCAACGAGGTAAATACAAGTACTGTATTGTTTTTAAAAAGAACCTAAGAAGTTAAAGTTTTCGTTTACATCAACCTGCATAAATCCGCCATCGAGCGCCGACATAACTACACCAAACTTATCTGTATTAGATTCAAACCTGTAGCATTTATTTCATTACAGTTTAAGTGTTACTCAAAAATACCTTGAAAAACGTGCATTACTGAGCGGGCTCGCCTCTCCACAGATCTGTTATAGAAGAGGTAAAACTAATGACCTCCGAGCCTCGTTCGTCTCTGGTCATGGATACGAAACATCAGCTGTGTGCGCAAATGAAGCACATGAAAAGTGTTTGCACCAGAAGAAATGCGACTGCTGCTCATCATCATAGCAAAAGGTAAACATTGGTCGCACTTTTGACGCATCAGCTGCCTACAACTTCGTTTATCTCACTTTACACACAAACGCGAAACTGTACTTTTCCAGAATCTCCACTCTATCTGGAGTTTGTAGAAAGATTCGTTTTCAGAGGCGAATTCGCTGTTTGCGTGTAAAAGATGGAACCAAACAGAGGGAAATGTCTCAGTTTTTGAAAATTAACAGAGCCTTAATCTCCACTGATCTTTTTGTGGTGGCACGAATTAGTCTCCATGGCGATACATAACCTCGAGTATCGACAAGTAATTTCAAAACAATCCTTATGACACTCCAGAGCACTAGCTAGAGTACATAATGTACAACTAGAGCTCTCGGTTTCATATATTTTTTTATTCATGTACAAACAAGATAGATATGTCATTCAAACACATTTACTTTTTTATTTTTATGCAGAGAAAACACAACTTACAAAACAAATCACTCAAACCTTAAGAAAATATGAAGAAATACGAGCAGAATCATACAATATAACAATAATAGAACGATAATAAATATACTACTACTATTATTAATAACAAAAACTGTAAACAAATGGTTGCCACTTTCTAAAAAATGTGCTTATGTTTCCTTTCTTGGAGTATAACTAAAGTTCTACTAGTGATCTTTGTCCCGTTCAAGCGCACAAGTCGACTTTTACATTCAAAACGCGACTCTACCTATAGCTTACCCCAACACCGTTCACCGCCGCTGAGACCTGCCAGCCTCCCCAGGTGAGCGCCCCCTAGACAATGGGGGTGGCGGGCGGGACAGGCAACGCATGTGCACCGGAGCGAGGCGAGGCGCGTCCCAGATCCTATCGCCGAACAAGAGTCTAACTGATGTGGGAACCGGAGAAGACCAGAGCGAAAGAGGAGCAGAGCCGGACCGCGGACCACTGATAACCAAGGACAAGGGATGAGAGGGGCCGAGACGCAGCCACCTGGGGCATTAGCAAGTCTATCGCGGGGACAAATCAAATGAATCCAGGACACGGGGAGAAAAACAACCGTGGTTTTGTGTGTCCGTGTCTGTTTAAGGGTGTTTTTCAAGGGTTGGTAGTAGCGCAGGTGGACCAAGTGGAACTATTGGTTTTCCTCAGTAAGAAAGACATTTGCAAATAATCTACAGGCGTGACAGTACGTTTTATGTTATTTTAAGAGGGTTTCTCTATTTACAGTTGCATGGATAGATCAAAATTATAGTATACAAACAATATATTCATACAAAATATATGAAAAACTGAGACATGCCCTTTTTTTGGTGGTTAGTAATAATAAAATTGTAAAACGAGTGCGTAACTAAGGAAAACTCTCATGCAAAGACCATTACTGACCATTACTAAGTCAGTATAGTCATGTTTTTTTGTGTGTTTTGGTCATTTTTAAGCAGCTTTTCTGTATTTTTAGCCTGATTTACTTTGTGGAAACCGTTTGACCTCACAGCATTAAGATTAGTTTGCTCAATGGTATGCAGGTACTTTTTTTATTTAACCAATTGCTGTTATTTGGTCACGACGTATGTAATGCGCCGAAACACTCAGTGGTGTCCAATTAATTGCAGGCACAACAGCAAACAAAGCAGAGAGTGAACACGTCTGTCAATGATCATTGTCGTTTCTGCGAGGTGAACTTGCAAAATAAAAAATGCGAAGTTGTATTTGACAAAGGAAGTCCAAAGGAGGACAGCGTTTGCAGCTATCGAGACTTGGGTTGGTTCAGCTTTTCGCTCTACAACTTCCGGGGTTGTCCAGTGAGGTTCATTTGGTCTTCCGATATTTTATGTTATTAGGTTCTTTTTTCATCCTGCCTCCACCGATGGGACAGACAGCGCCAAAACCTGTATAAATTAGCCGACCGAACACTTCACAGCGACATCACGTGACTCTGAGGAAGAGCGCAAGTGAGCAGTCGAAACTCTCAGGTATGAAAACAATCTCTTGGTCTGAAAAAAAAGAACCTAATAACATAAAACTTCTAGGATTCTTGCAAACCTTCTAGTGCGTTCAGTTTCCTGACCTAGTTGCTGGAGAGAAATGAAATTGTGCGGAAACACTAGGTGGTTACTGTATTTTACCTAAACAAATGGCGTAATTAAGGAAAATTGTTCTGCAGAGACAATTCATGACGAACATGTGAGTCAGTAAAGTCACATTTTCTTTGTGTTTTGGTCGTTTTTAAGCAGATTTTTTGGGATTTTACCTAAAGAAATTACAATTTATGCCTCTCTTTACTGCTGGCAGTTATCAAATTCGTCAAAAAATAGAAAACACTTGGGACATGTCTTGTATAAAACTTGGACAAATCACTCGTTTCGGATAAATCTGCTGGGAGAGGTGATATAAGGCTCCAAACTGGGACTGTCCCGGTTAAATAGGGACATATTTTCTTTAACGAAAGGATGCCAAAGCAGTAGTAGTAGCAGCAGTAGCAGTAGAAGTAGCAGGAACCGTAATGCAATTTAGTCATATAATTATAAAATACATGATTACACCATTCTTGTTTATTTACAGTACACGTTTGTATGGGAGTTTTTGACCTAAAGTTAAGTTCAACACAATAGAACACTGAGCATTACACATTTGCGCTGTCAACAACTCTTCCCCACTATAAATAGCCTCACGAGTGTAAACAGAGCTAAAATTGCGATAATTACGGTGTTATGTTGTGATAAGACATAACTCTGCTCAGTAATTACAGACCAGCCACGCCAGCAGATGATTTGATTGATTCATCGTTCGTTCATTTTACAGAGTGAACAGATAGAATGATTTGCATACTGTAGATATATATTTTTATGCAAATCACCATTGTATTCTGTTGTATTTTTGCAGGTAAAAATAATCACATCGCATTTCCAGATTTAGTAAGCAACGTGACATATTTTTTACTGACGTTGGCAATATGGAAGACGTAAAAATTCGTAATAAATCGCAGTAAATAATAAATAAATAATGACAGAAAATGTTTAAATCGCAAATAAAATGTAAAAAAAAATAAAAAAAATACGCTTCCTATATCCTGCTTCCAATTATATCCACATTTTTTTTAGAAAGATGACGATTTACGACTGTTGCCATAGCGATAAAACAATAAACAGTTAGAATTTAAAGGAAAAAATTATATCTCTCAAATGTCGCAAATATAACATAACGTTTGTATTCACCTTAAAACTTCTTATTAACTTTTAAACTTTGAATTTGACTTAAAGGCACACTGCGTAACTTTTTTGACGGAGGTTACACCGTGTGGCATTAAACGCAACATAAATGTATCGCCATGGAGACTAACTTTAGTTACCACGCACTTCCTGATTCTAGGACAATAAAAAGCCTTGACGTAAGTAATGTTTTTAAATACTTTTGTACATTTTTTTGTCACTCATCTATAATACTAGAGGTTAGAGATGTTAAAGACAGACTGCGGAACATTTCTAGCTAAGCAGTTACGAGTCAGGTCCGCAGAGAGGCAAGTTACAAGGTAAGTCAGGTCTGCGGAGAGTAAGAATGCTTGTTTTTCTGTGTATTTTTGAGTAATAACAACACCTTGACCTTTCCATTGTTTTTGATCATCAGGATGTGCGCATTAGCATACTAGCTGTATACAAAAGCGCTTATAAACCTATGATGCTGAATAATTAATGGTGAAAAATAACTTTGGACAACTGCAAACTGTTTAAAGATGGTAAAAAAAAAATCAGGTGTAGCGCCTTAAAATAGCCTCCCAGAAAAGTTTATTTCATTTTATTATTTATTTGATCTCATTTTATTTAATTTTAAATTTTTATTGTATTTATTTACATTTTTTGTATTTATTTTAATTTTATGTATTTATTTATTTATCTTTTTTTTTTCTTTTTATTGTATTTTTTTAATTTATGCATTTACTTTAAAAATTTTTTTATTATTATTATTATTATTTTCTTTTTCTTTTTTAATAGTATTTTTTAATTAATTTATTATTTTTTTAATTATTATTATATATATTTTTTAATTTTCTTTTTTATTATTTTTTCCACGTTTTTTTTTTTTATTTTTTTTAAGCTTAACCCATAATAAAAGTGTCCTGCCTGATCCGGAGCAGGGGGCAGATCAGGTTAGCCAGGATTGGGAACCGCGGACATTACACCTATAAGAGGATAAAAGCGAGCGCGTTACCATATGTACGCTAACGCCAAACACGCTAGCGGCTAGGTGTCTGCCGTTTGCGCCGCGCGGGGAAAACACCGCTAAGAGGATTGGCCCCATGCTAACCCGACGCTACTCACCGTTAGCCCGGATTTGCGTCGCTTCGGAAACTGTCAAACTCCTTGTATTACTCATGCCACTGACAAATGAGCGCTGGCTAATTCTTCGCTGATTACGCTTTTGAACTGCTAATTGCGCTCAGTTTGGCTAATGTTTTGGTAATTCGTCGGATTAATTACACATTTCCTCGCACTTTTTTTTTTATTTTTTAAACATCATAAATCGGAAGGTCTGGTTTTGAATATTTGGAAAGCATTCACCCGCTGAACATTTTAACTCATTCGTTCAGCGCTTTTGTTTATTTTTGCCAACTTACAACCGCTAAAACTGCTACTACAACTATGCTAGGATCTGAATTTTCTACTACTACGATCCTACTAAAATAAAAGTACTTCTACTAGCTGTACTTTACTACTACTACTACAAATCTGAGTATAATAAAAACATAAAAACAAACTCCAGAATTGCATTTTGAGTGTCCCAATTACTCACCGTGATGAGTTTCTAAACGTTTTTCTCAATTCTCCAAAGACCACAGCAGAAGTTTTGCCTCCACAGTAATGCTAACAACAGCTAGAATGCAAACAGCACACTTCCTGATTCAAGGAAAACAAAACGCTTTGACTTAAGTAATGTTATTAAATACTTTTGTGCATTTTTGTTATCCATCTAGCCATCTTTAATGCAGGTAGAGGTAGGGAAGTTAAAGACAAACTCTGAACATTTCAGACTAAGCAACAGTTGGAGTCAAGTGGACCAAATTGCGAGTCAGGTCCGCGAAAAGGCAAGCCCGCTCACAGTACTACACATGTTTTTCAATGTATTTAAATAAAAACACCCAGAATTAACAATTTTGTTTATGTTTTTGTTGAACGGAAATATTCTGTAGTGGAGCTTTACCAGTTTCTTCATCGTGTTCTGTAGGTTTACATGCCAAATTACGAGTCAGGTCTGTGAAAAGGCAAGCCCGCTCACGGTAGGACACATATTTTAAGGTATTAATTTAATTAAATTTTTTATTTTTTAAATTTTAATTCCAAGGTATTTAAATAATTCTTAATTCTGAGTGTTTTTATGTTTTAGTATGTTTTTTAAAATGTTTTTTTAGTATGCTTCCATCACTTTCTACAACCATATGCACCAAATTACAAGTCAGGTCCGAGGAGAGGCAAGCCAACTCACAGTAGGACACATGTTTTTGAAGGTATTTAATAAAAAAAAAAAAAAACAGCCAGAATTACCGATTTTGTTTATGTTTTTGTTGACTGAAATATTCTGTAGTGGAGCTTCACCAGATTCTCTATCTCGTTTGGCCGCCTTACACATCAAATTACGAGTCAGGTCTGCGAAAAGGCAAGCCCCTCAAGGTAGGACACACGTTTTTCAAGATATGTAAATAAAAAACAGCCAGTATTAATGATTTTGTTTATGTTTTTGTTGAAAGAAATATTCTGTAGTGGAGCTACTAGTTTCTCCATAATGTTTGACCACCTTATGTGCCAAATTACGAGTCAGGTCCATGAAAAGGCAAGCCCAGTCACGGTAAGATACATGTTTTTGAAGGTATTTAAGTAAAAAACACCCAGAATGAACGATTATGTTTTAGCTTGTGTTTTTTTGTTTTGTTTTTTTAATATGTTTCTATCACGTTCAGCAGCCTTACACGCCAAATTACGAGTCAGGTCTGTGAAAAGGCAAGCCCATTCACAGTAGGGCACATGTTTTTCAAGGTATTTAAATAAAAACACCCAGAATTAACATTTTTGTTTATGTTTTTGTTGACTTAAATATTCTGTCGTGGAGCCTTATGTGCCAAATTGCGAGTCAAGTCTGCGAAGAGAGAAGCCCGTCCTTAGTACTTTCAATTTTTTTAGTTTTTTTTCTGACTGAAATGTTCCGTAATGAGGCTTTACCGAGCGATCTCCCCCTCTCCCCGTGTCATTGTGCAGAGCCGGCTGGAGCCTGAGGACACGTGCACAGAGCTTTGCCTGCGATCAATATTCAGAGATCCACATCTGGAGTCGGCTTTATTTAGATTGAAATATTTATTTAATCCAGACCCCTTTTTTTCTTCCCGTGGTCTTTATTCTCTCCATCCATCCAGCTTTCCCTTATCGGCGCGGCGAAGCTGCTGCTGCTATCGGGCCTGTTCATCTGCAGAGCCCTACATGCTACAGGACATCTGGGCCAAAGAAGCCAACGCAACAGACCAATGTAGAAATATGTCGAAATTAAGTCTAGAACGTTTTTGCAAGTCGATGTTCTGTTCCAAGAAGAAAGAAAGAAAAAGAAATAATATCCAAATCTGTGTAACATTCGTCTGTCAATATAAAACTAAAAATAAGAAAACGGAAAAAAACAACAACTATTTTCTTTGTTATTTGACTCCAAAACCAAAATGAAAAAACAGATAATGATTAGTTGTTTCAATTTTCGATTTTGTGTTTAAATGAAGAATGGAAAAAAACGGATAATGGACGTTTCCTGTTTACGTGACTGAATCGGGACTAAAACAGGACTAAACCATTTTCAGTCCTGGTCTGGTCCCAGTCTCAGTCCCGGTCTCAATCCTGGTCTGGGTCTGGTCCCGGTCTGGTCCTGGTCTCAGTCCAGGTCTGGTCTCGGTCTGGTCCCAGTCTGGTTTTGGTCTGGTCCAGGTCTCAGTCCTGGTCTGGTCCTGATCTAGTCCTAGTCTGGTCCCGGTCTCAGTTCTGGTCTGATCCCGGTCTCAGTCCCGGTCTGAATCATGGTCTGGTCCTGGTCTGGTCCCGGTCTCACAGTCTGGTCCTGGTCTCAGTCCCGGTCTCAGTCCCGTTATCAGTCCCAGTTTCAGTCCTGTTCCTGGTCTCAATCCTGGTCTCAGTTCCGGTCTCAGTCCAGTCTGGTCCCGAACCTGGTTTAGTCCTGGTTCAGTCCGTGTTTTTCCGCTTTCTTACTTTTGGTTTTATATTGAAAAACGAATGAACGAATGACACATGTTTCACAGTGTGGCATTAAACCTTTCAATCTTCACGGAGACCAAACTAGACCAAGTTACAGGTCAGATCTGCGGAGAGGCGACGCCGCTCACAGTCAGAATATTGTTTTTCTACGTATTTTGGAGCTATGAAACCACCTGTAATTGAATAAACGTAAGGTAGAGCTGTTTAATGTCACACTGTGGAACATTCCAAGCAAAGAAACGACATCTCCATAGAAACAAGAAGGTGACGGACTCCCGATCGAAAAGTTCAAGGAACTTTTCTCTGTAGTGACCCATCCTTCAACGCCAGGAGCAGTGGGACCCATCTCCAGATCTTCAAATCCAAATCCAAATCCACTTTATTCCATAAAATGAAGACAACGAAAAGGTAAATTGGTAAAAATTAAAGTCATACCGGTCGTAAAAAAAAGATAAAACCAGTAAAAACCAAATCAGATCTTGAGATAGTCTTGGTCAGGACTGCCTTGTGTCTCCAAACTCCACAAAGAAAGACCTATCTCTGCATCTGTTCTCTCTCTTCGTCTACCTCCACCTCCTCCTTTCTTTCTCTCCGTCCACCCCTCCTCTTCCCTCCTCCGTCCTCGCTCCGACTTTCCACGTGTTTGGGAAAAACGTAGAGACAGAACGTCGATGGAGCGGGGGGAGAGGTGAGAACATGAGGCAGGGCACAGTTGTGAGGACCCCACTGCGCTGGAATCTCACGACGGGCCCCCGGACGCCAAACAAAACCAGGAAGACGAAAAAAAAAAAGAAAGAGATGAAAAGAAAAACGGCGATTTGAAGTATCATTTGAAAATATGGACGCAGAGGGAATCGATCTCAAGTCCCAAGACAAAACCAAATCGTCAAATATGAAGGTTTCGTGAAGTCAGGGTTTATTCATTTCATTTTATTTAAAGGTGTGTAGCAATTTAGTTTTTTGTTGTTTTTTTTTTTCTCTAGAATGCTCTACAGTATGGCATTTAAATGAACTATCTCCATGGAGACAAGCGAACCACAAAACAAGGCCAAGTTACAGGTCAAATCTGCGAAGAAAAGGGCCAAACTCCAAACTTTTTCCTCCGGTGAGCGAACTTTACAAAACAAAAATGCCGCAGAGCTCCTCATTTTAGTGGCCGCAAAAACTGAGACGATTATAAGAAAGAGGGCGAGCTTTTGGGTACAGTTAGAGCCTATAAAATATAAACCACTGGGCAAAAAGTAGGGCTTCAGAATTATACATTTCCAATAGTAATAGGCATGTTATTAACCAAATTTTTGTAATTCGAAAAAAAAAAAAAAAAGTTAAAGTAAATTTTTTCCTATATTTATGTATTTATTAATTATTATTATTATTATTATTATTATTATTATTAGTAGTATTATTATTATTATTATTATTATTTTTTTTATTTTTTTTCCACTGGAGACAAGGGGAAGGGGGGGGTTGGGTAAAAAAAAAAAAAAAAAAAGTCACATTATATTACTACTAATTGTTTTTTTTGTTTTTTTTTCTGCTTTATGTGCACACAAAAAAAAAAAAAAAAAAAGCTATTCATCAGCACAGTGGAATAATTTCGAAATCCCCCAAGCTACAGGTTGGAGACCCCTGCAGTAAGAATTCCTGTTTATACTGTCATTTTGAGCGATAAAAACACGTGTAATTGAATAAATACGGGATATATCTGTTTAATGCCATAGTGCGGAACATCCCAGACACAGCAATAACATCTCCATGGAAACGAGAGCCGACGGTTAAGCTTTGCAAACTCATTTATTACATTACATCATTTCTGTTTTCCGCTGCTTTTTGGTCATACCTGGTAGTTTTTTTTTTTTTTTTTTTTTATTTTACTAGTAATAAAAGCAAGTATATTCTCCAGACTGGTGCTGGAGAAGAAGGAGAAGAAGAAGAAGAGAGTAAACATAATGAAAAAAACAAAACAAAATGGGCGCTCTGGGAATAGTGTTGAAGGTTGCGGGTCCCCGGACGAACCAGCACAGGTCTGCTTTTGATTTTTGCTCACATCCTACAACGTTTTAGCTTTCCTGGCTCCGTCTCCACTGTGTACCTCACCGTTTTCACTTTTTTTTTTTTGCATTTTCTTGGTTGGAGAAGAATTTAAAAGGTTTAGTCCGTCCATCGATTCTCGTCGTCGTCCCTGGTGCTGTCGCCGTTTAAGGCAACAGAGCAAACAAATGACGTAAAAATAACTTGACATTTGAATATTTGTCCACATTTTTATTCAACATTTTTATAATTTTGTGCTATTTTTTTAATTTTATTTAATTGTAATATATGTTTTCAAGCCATCTATCTGCCAAAAGGATAGAGATTTTCATGTTGTTTTTGTTCTTTATGATCCAATGTTATAACTTACATCATAGTATTAAAGAGTTTATAAGCGCTTTTGGCAACTTTTAGAGCAAAGTTTTTATCAGTCACGGTAATGCTGGCAACAATTAGCATGCTAACTGCACACTTCCTGATACACGGACTATTAAAAAGCTTTATAAGTAGATGAAGATAGTAGGAAATGGACTTATAGACATTTTTCACAACGTCCGAAAGTGCCCCGATGTTCGATAAACGTAACTCCCGGTCAGTGCTTTTCTGTGGCAAAATATCTGTGGAAATGTCTCGCGTATTTTTCACCAGCTTCATAAATCTACTTAACCCATCAGTAAATCTTCAACCAACAAGGTCGACAAAGGATTAACATTCTAACATGAAAAATTTATCCATCACTATCAAGGTAAGAAAGACGAAAACGTAAAGGTGAACGACGATGATGCATTAGTGAACTACTGAACAAAACCAACCTTATAGTCGTGAATAAAACAGAAGTAATCTGTGAACATCTGTAGCGTTCGAACTGCACAAATCTCTCTGTCTATGTTAATATCTACATCATGAAATCGATTTTTAATTTTGATTCTAGAATCTGTCTGAATGAACAAGTCACTTCACTTCAAATTTTGGGGTTCTTTATTTCTCTTTCTCTTCACTAGTTCAGAAACAGAACCAACAGGTGTTATTACTAAAATAAAGGAACACAAAACATCCACACAGAACGGTTAAGTATGAACGTTTGTGGCCTAAACAGATCTTTCTCCAGCAAAACATAGAACTTTTCCGACGCTTTCTCGACCGCAAATGCGCGAGACTGTTACCTTTCAACGTTCACGTAAAGTTGTACGGCGCAGGTGTCACGGTGAACAAACAAACAAACAAAAAATGAACAGGATTTACAGGATGTACCCCATTTTTCTGGTTACATTTATTAATGAATTACTTATTATTTATGTTTTACTCATGACCACAACATTAGTTTTGCTCAGTCGTTCACTAACGTTCGTCGTCGTTCGCCTTTACGTTTTCGTCTTTCTTACCTTGAGAGAAGAACAATGGAAGAAAGAAAAAAAATATCCTTTTGTGGACCTTGTTGGCTGAAGATTTGGTGATGGGGCAGATTTAGAGAAGAACACGCGAGACATTTCCACAGATATTTTGCCGTAGAAAATGTCACTTTATTAACCGGGAGTTACGTTTTTAACCGAACATCGCGACATTTCCGGCCGTCGTGAAAAAGCCCTGTAAGTTCATTGCGTTCTGTCTTCATCTACTTTTTTTGTAGTCTGTGAATCAAGGAAGTGCGCAGTTAGCATGCTAGTTGCTGTTGGCATTACCATGACTGATAAAAAGGGCTTATAAACTCATCGCGCTGGATATTTAGGCTAGTGGAGTTGGAAAATTGGATTGAAAAGAACAAAAAAAAAAACATGAAAATCTCTATCCTTGTGGTGGACAGTTTGGCTTGAAAAGACAAAACATATATTACAATTAAATAAATAAAAATGGCACAAAAGTCTATTTTTGACTTCAAGAACTGCTTATACTATACATCGGTCGTACAAATAAATGGTAAATTCTTCTTAAAGTACATACTAATTTTGTGTGGTGGTTAAAAATACGGTCAACAAATACTACCAACAACAAAAAAATTAAATAAATCAAACTGTTTACAATCCACTAGTCCCTTCTCTCCTGCCACCACCAGCCCGAGAACGCTTGGGGGACCTCGGTGAGCGAAACACAATCTCCTTATGTAGTTTATTTTATTTTTTTACGACAGAGATAAGCTCGAATGTGCGGAGAAAGCGACCCCAGCCAGAATCTGCCCTTGCTATCTTAATACCCCGCGTCGCACTGGGGGCACAGTGAAGTGAAGTCACGGTATCAGTGTTATGACTACAGCTGCCCGGGGAACGGAAACGCGAGGCTATTGTAGCAGGCGCGAGTCCCAGCGGAGGATACGCTAGCAGCCTATGTGTTTTTGAGCGTACGTGCAGGAGCTGGGGCGCGCATAAGCCGAACGTGTTTTGGTTTTTTTTGTTGTTTTTTAAAAAAAGGTGGATGGCGGGAGAAAAGGGGACCCAGAGGAAAGTTATAGACGTACGTAGGTAAACAGAAAGTCCGTACAATAACCACTCTGCCACTACACTGCAAAGGCTCAGAAAATCAGTTTACATGATATTTATTTATTATTTATTTTTCAGTTTTAGTGTCATATATCCAAACTTTTTACATTGATTTAAAATATTTCATGCATTTTTTTTGTTGCTAATAGATAAGCAAAGAAATCTAGACCATAGGGTGGCTTATTTATGTTTTCACTTTCCACTTTTTTTTTTTTTTTTTTTTTTGCATTTTCTTGGTTTGAGAAGAATTTTCAAGGTTTAGTCCTTAGGTTTTAGACTCCTATCATCCCTGGTGCTGTCGGTGTTGAATAAGGTAAACAAATGACGTAAAAAAGAACTTGAAATTTTAACATTTGCTATTCCACATTTTCATAATTTTAAATATTTCTGTATTTTTTAAATCCAATTTTCTAACTCCACCGTCTTACATTATACTTTTAAAGGCAAATTGTTCACCGTGATAAGTTTATAAGCGCTTCTCGCAACTTCCTCAACAACTAGCATGCTAACTGCGCACTTTCACGGACTATAGAAAAGCTTTATAAGTAGATGAAGACAGTGCACAAGGGAATTATTCTGACCTCAAGAGCTGCTTATACTATACATCTGTAATACAAACACACGGAAAACTCTTCTTAAAGTAAAAAGAAAGAAGAAAAACAACATTTTGAATCAGTGTGGCTAATAAAATAGGTAGACTAGCGTTCCTAAGTGAGTGTGACGTCGCCCATAGCGCTCAGCTCCAGTCAAATGAAGCTCAGCGAGGACTGAAGTTCCATTCTAGGATTAAGAATTGATTTACGGAAAAAAAATAGCTGAATAAAAATACCAGGATCATGTAGAGAAGAAGTTAATACGGACATTTTAAGCCCAAAATGAGGAGTTTGACAAAGGCGCAACAATTTTTCAATACAAAATGAATTGGAGCCGGAGACAGTGGAGCCTGAAGTCCATGATTACTTCGTATTTATGTATATAGTCTCTATTTACCCGGGACAGTCCCAGTTTTGAGCCCTGACTCCCCTGTCCCAGCAGATTTATCCAAAACCAATGATTTGTCCCAGTTTTATACAAGAAATGTCCCTGGTGTCCCTAGTTTTGACCTAAACCAGGACTAAAGTAAGACTAAACCAGGACTACAACACAATTTTTGACTAACCTGACCGCTGCCAACTCTAAAAAAAAGAGCATAAATTATCACTTGTTTCGCCAAAATACGAAAAACAACAGTAAAGCGAGGCATAAATGGTCATTTATTTAGGTAAAATACAGAAAATCCGCTCAAAAACGACCAAAACACAAAAAAAACGTGACTCTACTGACTCACATTAGTGCCGAGTGCGTGACAATTTTTCTTAATTACGCACTTGTTTCTCAGTTTTATTATTACCAACCACCAAAAAACAGGTATGTCCCAGATTTTATTTTGAAAATCTAATCACCCCAAACAGGAAGCTCAGGAAAAACACTTGTAGAAAAGTTAATTAAACAATATAACCTTTAATCTTTCCATTACTACTTCATTAGACGCCACCACTTAAACTAACAACACAACGCCATTGTACTTGTAGTTCATGTAGCAACCCCGCTGTTCGGAGTTTTTCTAACACGAGTTCTTACACGGGCATACAAAGAGCCGGCGTTGCATCATGTTCGCCGTATTGTTTCCGTGGCTTTGTCGGCGCGTTACTGGAGGGAGGATATTGTATGTTGTGGGCTGATCTTTGTTCTTTCTTCGGTAAACAAAGAGGAGCCCTTCAGAGCGTTTAAACCCACGTGGCTCCGCATGCAACATGGTGCAATCAGCCCGGCACGACGCAATGCTCTTCAACGGACGAAATTAGTACTCGGCGTCCGGGTGTTGCGGGTTATGAATCAGCGTTGGCATCGGGGAGTTCAGGCTGGGCTCTCAAGTCAAGATCTTTGCCGACGGTGACCAGATTTTCAAAATAAAAAACTGGGACATCCTCATTTTTTGGTGGTTGGTAATAATAAAATTGTGAAACGAGTGCGTAATTAAAGAAAATTGTTCTGCAGAGACAATTCAGGACTAAAATGTGAGTCAGTATAGTCACATTATCTTTGTATTTTGGTCATTTTTAAGCTGATTTTCTGTATTTTACCTACACAAATGACACTGTATGCCTCTCTTTGGTCAAAAATAGGGACACTTGGGACATTTCTTGTATAAAACTTGGACAAATCAGCGGTTTTGGATAAATCTGCCGGGACAGGGGACACAGGGCTCAAAACTGGGACTGTCCCGGGTAAATAGGAACGCTTGGTCATTCTGCTTTTGCCGTAACGATTAAAACAATTTTAGAAAGAATAAACATTTTCTCAACAGCAATTGCCAAACACCAGCCTTAACGTAATAAATATGTTTCTACAAATTTAAAGTCGCACTATGAAACTTTTCTAGAAGGCTTTTCCTCACTGCAAAAAGCAAAATCTAGTCAAGTTAAGATGACTTGAATTAAGAAAGTTTTATCGTGATTTGCATAAATTTCGTCTTGACACGTAAAATATTTGCAAGTACGAAAATACATCTTGCTGCACTTAGAATAAGAAAAACTGCAACTTTTGGACTTAAAATAAGAAAGAAAATCAAATGTTGCTTGAATTAAGAAAAACAAACTTATTCCATTGGTTGATAATTTTACTCGTCAAGTTGAATCGACTCAAATAAAGTCAAATGTTCTTAATTTAAGTCACTTTACCTAGATATTGTTTTTTTTTTTTTTGTGCTTTGCCTAGAAATATACCCAAAGTATGGCATTTAATTTTCTCATCGCCATAGAGACAAGCAGGTGACACCTCCAGGTCAAGTAACAGGTCGCGTCTGCGGTGAGGAGAGCCTGTGCGAAGTATGAACACATGTTTTTAAAGGTATTTTTGAGCAAAAGCACGCCTATTATTGAAGAAATTATCTTTTTAACACTGTGGAAGTTAAAAAGTTCCATTGTATTATAAGTATTATATCTCTGGAATGGACGACCTTCAAAAACAGCGATGCAGTTGAAACTTATGACTAAGGTTGGCGGTTTAATTCCCGCTGGACTCGTTGCATACTCTGTCGGTTTAGTTGGGCAAGGCACTTCACCCGTTTTAGCCGTAGTGGGAGTGTTGTTATTTTAAAACAAGTACAACACCAGCCGCAATTTTGGATCGACTTGGAAGCTTGCACATAAAATTTAAGATGTAAACACTTAAATCTATCAGAAAACAATTTAAAAATAGTGACATGTATCTGAAAACAAGATAAATACCCTGATATAAGTATTAAAATATTGGCCAGATCAGAGAAATTAAGTAAACGATCGATTGCCTCTTTTCATTTCCGTTCAGACGTTGCTGCGCTATAAGTTCGGAGTGAAGAGTAAATTGTGATTCCAGGTGAGCAGAGCCGGGCTTTGAAGTGGAGCGGGATTACGGTGTGATGTCACAGCATGAAATCTGCTCGTGTCTGACGTTATTATATTTGAAAACTTGAGCAGTAAGGCAATAAGTTTAACACGGTGTCACACTTTTGAACTTCCTGTTTCTGTTTCTGTCTCTGAAACTGAACACAACAGAAATGTCGAAAGTGAAACGAATGAAAACGCAACATCTCGGGCTGCGGAAAAGTCCGTATTATTATATAAAATATGACTCAAACCCAAGTTACTAATGACTGATACAGACTTTTCCGCAGCATGTGATCATTAATGTTCAAAAGTTTTGCGGAGTTTTGACAAAGCCGCTGAGTGGAAATGATGTCATATAATTTCTGCAAAAATAATACCGTAGTTTTTGGACTATAAAGCACACCGGATTATAAGGCGCACTGCTGATCTTTGAGAAAATTAAAGGATTTCAGGTGTGCCTTATAGTCCGAAAACTATGCTAATTTTAGAAATATACTAAACACAAATGAAAATGATCACAGCACAAACGAAATGCAAAAGTTTCATATAATTTTTGCCTGTTTTGAGGTTATTAACGTTTTGAAGGGCTGGATGGCGTCACCAGCCGAAAATAAAACTGTTAATATCTTAAGTGCTGTGGTCCAAACCAAGAAAAATATCTGATGAAGTTTTTTTTTTTTTTTTTTCCCCCGAAACGTTTATTTCCCGAAAATAAATAAGCTTTTGGACATCGGCCATCTGAGTGTGTGTGTGCAATGCATTTTTTCACTTTTGTCTGGCTGCTCCTTGCATTTGCACCTCTACAAGAATTTTGGTGTGCGGTTTTCTGTTTCTTTTGAATTTCTTAAGAACCACAATCACACAAACGAAACTTTTTGTAGCACAAAACGGTACAAATGAAGCACATACGATTGACACTATTTTGGGCTGTTTTAGAGCATTTTAAGCTTCCCGAGGGCTGGCTAACAACAATTTGACCTATAAAAGAATCATTAATATCTCCAAAACCAAAACAGCACAACCAAACTTTTTGCAGCACAAAAATGAAGCACAAATGATTGACACAATTTTCTGCCATTTTAGAGCATTTTTAAGCTTCCTGGGGGCTGGCTGACCCTAATTTTACCTACAAAAGAATTGTTAATTTCTCCAAAACTAAAGCAGTACAAATGAAGCTTTTTGCAGCACAAAACAGTAAAAAAGAAACGCAAACAACTGACACTATTTTGGGTCATTTTAGAGCATTCTGAAGCTTTCTTGGAGGGTGGCGGACAACAATTTGACCTATAAAAGAATCTTTAATTTCTCCAAAATTAAAACAGCACAAACAAAACTTTTTTGCAGCACAAACAGCACAAATGATTGACACAATTTTGGGTCATTTTAGAGCACTTTTAATCTTACCAAAGGGCTGGCTGACTCTCATTTGACCTATAAAAGAATCGTTAATATCTCCAAAACTAAAACATCCCAAACGAAACTTTTTGCAGCACAAACGAAGCACAAACTGTTTATTTGTATGTCTGTCATAATCTGGTTGTATTTTATTTTAAAACTTTTGGAACTGTACATTAGAACTGTAAGAAAACAAATAGAATCAATTCTGCTTTTGTGCTGCTGTTGCGTGTAGTAGCCGCCCTGTTCAGTGAAACGTAAACGCTGAGGTTTCGATGAAGAAATCACCTTCTGTCATCTATCTGGAAGCCAAACAATTGACATAGTTTATGTGTAGGTTTGCGTTTGATGTGGAACCAACTTCACGCAGGTCCCAGCTCTTCTTATCGTCAACATTTTTTCGCTCAAACTTCTCGCTCATTCGGACAGGACTTCCTCTTCCTGAGAACGAGCCGCGAACCTCAACCACTCGTGTCTTTTGGGGTCACCGAGCAGCCGCACGCAATCACATCCTACACAATACCACCAACACTAGTACTTCCATTACTGCTACTACTACTACTACGACTACTACTTACCACTCACCACTCCTACTTTCCTAACTCTCCTCTTTCTCTAACTTGTTTGGTCAACAGTCGCACAAAGCCGCGGTTGTTGCCTCCACAGCTCCTTGACGACCCAGGCCGTGGACGTGGGGGGGCTCGAGTTGGCGTCAGTGAACCCGAACGCCGCCCCGGTTGCCACGGGTGACTGGGCGCTGACTTCTGGGCTCCGCGGGCAAACGAGCACATGACGGATTAGCCTGCGCGGGGCTCCTAACGTGACCCCTAGGAGTTTTGGCTTTAGCCTTTAGCTCCTCGGTCCTCCTCCTCCGAGCCCTAAACCCGGGCCCCCCCCTCGTCCTCCTCCTCCTCACCGCGGCCCCCTTAGTCAAACTCAACAAGTGGAGGAAGTGAAACGCAAACAGATTTAAGTTGTCGAGTTGTAAATGTTAGTTTTTAAAGGGATTGCTGGGGATTTGGGAATGGGATAAGCAATGGGCCTAGTCGTAAAGCCAACTTTCTATGACGGCAGGTTTAGCTACAGTTTTGGTATTAGTACGAGGTGACCAGACGTCCCTATTTACCCGGGACAGTCCCAGTTTTGAGCCCCGTGTCCCCTGTCCCAGCAGATTTATACAAAACCACTGATTTGTCCCAATTTTATACAAGAAATGACCAAGATATCCCTACTTTAGTCCAGTTTTATCTAAACCAGAACTAAACTAAGATTAAACCAGGACAACATCAGGAAAATTTTTGACTAATCTGTTCCTTGTTAGCAGTAAAAAGAAGCATAAATTGTCTTTTGTTTTGCCAAAATACAGAAAACCGTGTTTGCAAATGACCATAAAGCAAAAAAAAAATATGACGAGAATCAGGAGAATCCACAATATTACTCACTCTTTTCACAGTTTTATTTATACTAACAATCTTAACTCAATTTTGAAAGTCTGGTTACCCCATATTAGTAGAATTATCATGTAGAAATTGGATAGAAGGTTAAAAAAGACAACTAAAGCTTCACTATGTAAACTTTTCACCAAAAACAGAATAGAATAAAAGCCTGATTTCTTTTTCTATTGCACTGAAAAAACTGAAATCCATGTGTGCTTATTGTGAGTGGCTTTAGTCTCCACAGACCAGGGATCAAATTTGTCAAAAACAGAGACACCTGAGACATATAGACATAGACTCTTGTATAAAACTGGGACAAATCAGTGGTTTTGTATAAATCTGCTGGGACCGGGGACACAGGGCTCAAAACTGTGACTGTCTCGGGTAAATGGGGACGTCTGGACCTATTTTCCTTTTAAATCAGCAACTTTTTGGTCGGGGTCCATCACCTGTTTCTATGGATATGTCATTGCTATGACAGAAATGTTCCACAGTAGTAGTCCTTTTCCAGAATCGCAAATTCTGCTAGCGTGTCCAAAAGCTAATGTGCAGCACCACCGTCAAAATTACAATCTGAAAAAAAACAAAGACTTTGAACATGACTATATTTGAAAGGTAAAACATTTTAAGTTAATATTTGTACTTTTCATACTATAACAACCCAGATTTTCCAGTATTGCTAATTTTACTAGCGTGTCCAAAAGCTAACGTGCAGCACCAACGTCTCCAGCTAAAAACAAACAAAATTCAAAATCGGAAAAAAACACAAACCCAAAAACCGACGCTGACCATAAAACAACTTAAAACATTACTATATTTGGAAAGTAAAGCGTTTCAACTTCATATTTTAAACTTTTTAGACAAACAACCCCGATTTTCCAGTATCGCTAATTCTACTAGCGTGTCCAAAAGCTAACATGCAGCACCACTGTCTCCAGCTAAAAACACACAAAATTACAATCTGGAAAAAACAAACAAACGTAACACTATGAACATAACTATAATTGAAAAGTAAAACGTTTCAGGTTCATATTTCTAACTTTTTGTACTACAACAACCCCGATTTTCCAGCTAAATCTGCTAGTGTGTCCAAAAGCTAACATGCGACACCACCGTCTCCAGCTAAAAACAATCTGAAAAAAAAAGCAAACTAACACTATGAAACCCAGGACTGCTTCAATAAAAACTATACTGAACCAACTAAACCAACTTAATTGTCCTAAAACATCAAACATTGCAAGATCTAAAAGATATTTCTAACTTTTCGTACTACAACAGTCCCAATTTTCCAGGATTGCTAATTCTACTAGCGTGTCCAAAAGCTAAAAACAATCTGAAAAAAGCAAAGTAACACTATGAAACCAGGACTGCTTCAATAAAAACTGTATTGAACCAACTAAACCAACTTAACTGTCCTAAAACACGAAACATTGAAAGATCCAAGAGATGTTTTATAACTTTTTGTACTACAACAACCCCGATTTTCCAGTATCGATAATTCTACTAGCGTGTCCAAAAGCTAACGTGCGGCACCACTGTCTCGAGCTAAAAACACACAAAATTACAATCTGAAAAAAGCAAACTAACCCGGACTACTTCACTAAACCAACTTATCTGTCCTAAAACACGAAACACTGAAAGATCTAAGACACATTTCTAACTTTTTGAACTACAACAACCTCGATTTTTCAGGATCGCTAATTCTGTTAGCGTGTCAAAAAGCTAACGTGTGGCACCACTGTCTCCAGCTAAAAACACACAAAATTACAATCTGAAAGAGCTAACTAACACTATGGCGGCCCCTCCCAGCCCCACTGAGCATACAGTGTAGGATTTCAAAGTGTTTGCAGATGTCTCCCAGTTAAATGCCTCGTACTGCGCTAACAAACCCGGATTAGAAGGACTATAGTAGCTTAAGTAAAAGTACCCGTGCTTCTGGTCACAACTGTTTAGTCTGGCTTCGCGTCGCGCCCTTTTCTTTTCCAAAACTAGTTTACAAACATCCATCGCTACGGTTACGCTGGTTGTAGTCCCGGTAGTTGTCGGGTTAGGTTAGCGTGTTGGGGAGAAAGCAGCGCTCATGACGTTTGATTCAGAGGAGTTTCGGAGAGTGTGTGTGTGTGTGTGTGTGTGTGCGTGTGTGTGTGCGTGTGTGTGTGTGTGCCAGATGCTCGTCCATCCCAACAGCTCGTCTCAAAGCCAAGACACGCAGAGCCGAGGTATTTGAGCGGGAATTGAACCGACGACTCTCGAGTTTGTGCACATCACTGTTCAAAACAACTACTACACTACAACGAAAAACACTACTATCACTACTACTACTATTAATTCTAAGATACTACAACTACTACCACCACCACTACTAATATGTCTACGACTACTAGTACTACTTACAACTACTACTACTACTGCCAAAACTACAAAAACGGCAACAACTACTACTACTATTACTAAGACTACTACTAATAATGCTACTACAACTATTAAAACTTCAACAACTATACTACAACAACTACTACTAGTCAATAGCCTACTACAACAACTATTACAACTACTACAACTTCTACTACTACTTACTACAACTACCACAATTATTACAGCTACTACCACTACTGCCAACACTACAAAAACAGCAACTACAACTACAACAACTACTACATCTTCTCCTACTATCACTATTACTACTAACTATACAACTACTACTATTACTGCCAATAGCCTACTACAACTATTACAACAACTACAACTACTACTGCTACTACTACTACTACTACTACTACTACTACTACTGCTACTACTACTACTACTACTACTACTACTACTACTACTACTACTACTACTACTACTACTACTACTACTACTACTACTACTACTACTACTACTACTACTGCTACTACTACTACTACTACTACTACTACTACTACTACTACTACTACTACTACTACTACTACTACTACTACTACTACTACTGCTACTACTATTACTACTACTCCTACTGCCGCTACTACTACTACCACTACTACTACTACTACTACTACTACTACTACTACTCTGCTACTACTATTACTACTACTCCTACTGCCGCTACTACTACTACTACTCCTATTACTGTCACCACTACTACTACTGCTACTACTACTGTTACTGTACTACTACTACTACTACTACTACTACTACTACTACTACTACTACTGTCGCCACTACTACTACTACTACTACTACTACTACTGTCGCCACTACTACTACTACTACTACTACTAACTACTACTACTACTACTACTACTACTACTACTATCGCCACTACTACTACTACTACTTTACTAGTATTTATACCACTAGTAGTTCCAGTGTAGTTCAAGTTCTAATGCTGCATTGTAATCTCCATCATGTGCCACACCGACAGTGACAGTGCGTGACACCCGAGCCCCTCCCACCCCTCGCCCCCACCCCTCGCCCCCACCCGTCGCTCACCCGCCATAGCGTTGGTCTCCATGGCGACGGCAGGGTGTCATCTCCAGGTCGGGCCCTCCTGGGGGAGCGGCCTCTTTATGGGCGCACATAAAAGAACCAGAGCAGGTCATTCTGCGAACACGCCAACGCAACAGGCCCACCGCCGTAACCCTGGCAACGCATGTATGTGTTTGTCCATGGAGCTGTCAAAGTACTAGTAGTAGTAGTAGTAGTAGTAGTAATGGTAATAGTTATCGTATTATGTATTATCTAAGTTACAGTAGTAAGAATATTAGTAGAAGTAGTAGCAGTTGTAGTGGTAGACGTTTTTGTAGTTGTAGTAGTATTGGCAGCAATAGTAGTAGTTGTAGTATAGTTATGGTAATTTTAATAGTAATAGTAGTAGTAGTAGTAGTATTTCAGTGTATTTTGGACATCTATTTGCTGACACGTGCCATAGCTGCCCTGGGGCGGATTGGCAAAGTTGTAGCTGCACCTTTAAATCTTGAGGAAACCAGGACTAAATCAGGACTAAACCAGGTCTAAACCAGGACTAAACCAGGTCTAAATCATGTCTAAACCAGGACTAAACTAGGACTAAACCAGGTCCATGGTCGGGAGGGTGTATCGCTTCCCTCCAGCCCACCCTTGGGACCAATACACCTGGCTTAGCAGCTTAACAGCCGTCCCCTCGAACAGCAGGGCCAAAGGGTGCACGGCCTAGAACCTGAGACCCTTGATGTCTCCTCGCCTCCTAGCTCCTCGCCTCCTTGCCTTCTTCCTTCCCTCCTACAACCACAAGTACTACAACAAAAACAAGACGCAGTAGTTGAAGTACAGTGCTACTACTATTACTGTGGTAATAATGAGGGATAGATAAATAGATAGAATACTGTTGCTGTAACTACTACTACTACTATTACTACTACTACTACTACTACTGCTGCTATTACTTTTACAATTACCACTACTACTTTTACTATTACCACTACTACAACTACTATTACTGTTACCACTGCTACTACTACTACCACTGCTACTGCTACTACTACTTCTATTTTTACCACTACTATTACTACTGCTACTACTTCTACTACTTCTACTGCCACTACCACTACCACTACTACTACTACTTCTACCACTGCTACTACTTTTACTATTATCACTACTACTACTACTACTACTATTACTGTTACCACTACTACTACTACTACTACTACTACTACTACTACTACTACTACTTACTACTACTACTACTACTACTACTACTACTACTACTACTTCTACCACTGCTATTACTTTTACTATTATCACTTCTACTACTACTGCTACTACTACTACTACTACTACTGTTACCACTGCTACTGCTACTACTACCACTACTATACTGACTACTACTACTACTACTACTACTACCACCACTGCTACTACTTTTACTATTATCACTACTACTACTACTACTACTACTAAACAAAACTCTGCACATTTTAATTAACTATTAACTAATTTTGGAGCTTTGTATAGTTTTTGTATCCTATTTTTTAAAACTATGGACCAAGAAAAAAAGCCTAAAAAAAAAAAACAAAAAAAAAACTCTTTACCCTCCCCACTTTATCTCTACTTCCAGTGAGTGTACTGTACTGTACTTTTCGGCGGACTGGAGTGGACCTGGTGGTGTCCGTGTGTGGAGTGCTTCCTGTTTTGAGCGTGCGGGCGACCCTCGTCTTTACGGGGGTGAGGTCGGGACAGCGGGGGGCGAGGGGCCGAGGGGGCGAGGGGGAAGGAAGGGCAAAAGGGGAAGAGGAGGGAGAGGAGGGCACCCGAGGGCTAATTGCGAACGTGAGGAAATAACAGACTTCAGTCCTTCAGTCAAGTCCGGGTTAGATACAGCAGCTCCAACGAATTTTGTGATTAGAATTTTAATTTTTACATTAGATTTTGTTTTTTACTGTGTCCACGTGAATCTGCAAATGACAGAATTTTAAAACTGTTCTGAAATGGTTAAAATATGTTTTCCAGGACTAAATCAGGTCTAAACCAGGTCTAAACCAGGACTAAACCAGGTCTAAACCAGGACTAAACCAGGTCTAAACAAGGATTAAACCAGGTCTAAACAAGGACTAAGCCAGGACTAAACCAGGTCTAAACCAGGACTAAACCAGGACTAAACCAGGTCTAAACAAGGATTAAACCAGGTCTAAACAAGGACTAAGCCAGGACTAAACCAGGACTAAATAAGGTCTAAACCAGAACTAAACCAGGACTAAACAAGGTCTAATCCAGGACTAAACAACGTCTAAACAAGGTCTAAACCAGAACTAAACCAGGACTAAACAAGGTCTAAACAAAGACTAAACCAGGACTAAACCAGAACTAAACCAGGACTAAACAAGGTCTAAATCAGGACTAAACCAGGACTAACTAAGGTCTAAATAAAGACCAAACTAGCACTGAACCAGGACTAAACCAAATCTAAACTAGAACTAAATCAGAACTAAACCAGGACTAAACCAGGATCAAATAAGGTCTAAACAAAGTCTAAACCAGGACTAAACTAGAAATGAACCAGGACTAAACCAGAACTAAACCAGGACTAAATAAGAGCTAAACAAGGTCTAAACCAGAACAAAACCAGGACTAAGCAAGGTCTAAGCTAGGACTAAACCAGACCTAAACCAGGAATAAACAAGGTCGGAACTAGGACTAAACCAGAACTAAACCAGGGCTAAATCAGGTCTAAACCAGGTTGAAACCAGGACTAAGTAAGAGCTAAACAAGGTGGTCTAAACCAGGATTAAACCAGGTCTAAACTAGCACAGAACCGGGACTAAACCAGGACTAAAAGCAAAATTCATTCATAAAGTTGGTATGTTTACTTTTTTTTCGACTCCCAGTTCTTTCCTTTTCTGTTGTATTTTTTTTCCTCACCCTCTTTTCACATTTTTCATCCTTAAACCTGCTGCCGTACATTTTGTAGTGGACAGAATCACGAAACAAGTCCCGAGAAACGTTCCGAAAAAGTACTGTAAGTATACGGTTGCGGACAGTATTACACGTAGTACTAATTTCTCCAAAAAATACTTGTACTTTTCTGAACCGAGCGAGTCCGCAGGGCCCCTCTCCTCCTTCCAGTTTACCTTTCTGATAACATAATCTAAGGAGCTTACATCCACAGCCCGGGATTTCCCTCGGACTAACGCGGCTGGAAAACGTCCAGAAGAGGAGCGGGGGAAAAGGAAGAAGAGAGGAAGAGAAGGAGAAGGAGAGGAAGAGGAGCGAGGAGGAGGAGGAGGAGGAGGCGAGCGTTACAGACGGTCTGACCCTCCACTTCCAGCTTCTCCTGGGCTGATCCACCGGGACGTGTGCCAGCCAGAGTCGGGGCATCTGAGGCGCACCGATCACGTGTGCCCTGCTCACCGCGAGAAAGATCTGCCCTACATCTCTAGAACTAAACCAGGACTAAACAAGGACTAAACAAGGACTAAACAAGGACGAAATCAGGAATAAACCAGGTCTAAACCAGGACTAAACCAGGACTAAACCAGGTCTAAACCAGGACTAAACCAGGACTAAACCAGGTCTAAACCAGGACTAAACCAGGACTAAACAAGGCCTACACTAGAACTAAACCAGGACTAAACCAGTTCTAAACCAGGACTAAACAAGGTCTAAACCAGGACTAAACTAGGACTAAACAAGGTCTAAACCAGGACTAAACAAGGACTAAACCAGGACTAAACCAGGTCTAAACAAGGTCTAAACCAGAACTAAACCAGCACTAAACAAGGTCTAAACAAGGACTAAACATGGTCTAAACCAGGACTAAACCAGGTCTAAACCAGGACTAAACCAGGTCTAAACCAGAATTAACACGGTCTAAACCAGGACTAAATCAGGTCTAAACCAAGACTAAATCAGGAATAAACAAGGTCTAAACCAGGACTAAACCAGGTCTAAACCAGGACTAAACCAGGTCTAAACCAGCACTAAATAAAGTCTAAACCAGGACTAAACAAGGTCTAAACCAGGACTAAACCAGGTCTAAACCAGCACTAAATAAAGTCTAAACCAGGACTAAACCAGGTCTAAACCAGGACTAAACCAGGTCTAAACCAGCACTAAATAAAGTCTAAACCAGGACTAAACAAGGTCTAAACCAGGAATAAACAAGGTCTAAACCAGGACTAAACAAGGTCTAAACCAGGTCTAAACCAGAACTAAACCAGGACTAAACAAGGTCTAAACCAGAACTAAATCAGAACTAAACTACCACTGAATCAGAACTAAACCAGGTCTAAACCAGGACTGAAAAAGGACTAAACCAACATTCTAACACGACTTTAACACACACGAGTCCATTTTGCGTAATCTAGAACCTTAATCTAAATCCTTCTAACTTCAAACTTTGGTTCTACGTTGACGTCATGTTGGCCCGTCTCCTATATAACCCCACGTCCGTCCGTTTCGCCGGGTCACGGGCGTCCGCGGCGAGGGGGTATAGGGGCCAATTTTGTTATACTGAATCCAAAAGCCAACATTTGTTTCCATCGGCCTTGTTGTTTTTTGAGCTCGGAGGGGGGTGCTTTCTCCTTTTGAGTTTTTCAGTCGCCGGGGACAAAAGCCGGTGGTTGAGAACATATGTAGAGACCCCCCCTCCCTCCATTCTCTACCCCCTCACCCCTGGTTCACTCCGCGCTCCCCTTTTACTCCATGAATGCCGCTTTTGGGCATTCAGGGTTCCGCAAAGTCCCAGAGAATTCAACCTCTCCGAAACCGGCAATGGCGCGAACATTTGCTTAACAAACTGAAAGAGGGGTAAAAGAATAGTTAATGGGTGCGACGGAGAGTTTATGGGTGGGAGAACAGCGTGAGGATAATTCAATTAGAAGAAATGAAGGCAAGTTGGAGAAGTAGGGATTATTTTTGTACAGGTCGGGGCACAAAAGGTGGAGGAGAATCTACAGACTTGGGAGAGCGGTTTTTGAAAGGAGGTTGTAAAATGCTTTTCTTCCGTGTTACTTTCGCACACTTTGAATTGGGTTTTAAAACAATTACGGAGAAAGTTGCGCCGCTGCCGAACTCTGCGTGCGACTTCGGGAGTCTTGAAAGTTGAGAAAGTTCAATAGAAACACTTGGATTTTCAATTGGGCGAAATTAGGATTCGCGAACGTTTTTAACACCAAGTATTGTCATTACTCTACTACGATTTCGTGTCATTTTAAACTAAAGGACCAGGACTAAACCAGGACTAAACAAGGTCTAAACCAGGACTAAACTAGCACTGAACCAGGACTAAACAAGGTCTAAACCAGGACTAACAAGGTCTAAACCAGGACTAAACTAGCACTGAACCAGGACTAAACAAGGACTACACCAGGCCTGAACTAGAACTAAACCAGGAATAATCCAGGACTAAGTAGCACTGAACCAGGACTATACAAGGTCTAAACCAGGACTAGACAAGGTTTAAATCAGGACTAAACCAAGACTAAACAATCACTGAACCAGGACTAAACGAGGACTGAACTACAACTAAACCAGGACTAAACAAGGTCTAAACCAGGACTAAACAAGGTCTAAACCAGGACTAAACTAGCACTGAACCAGGACTAAACAAGGACTAAACCAGGACTACACCAGGCCTGAACTAGAACTAAACCAGGAATAATCCAGGACTAAGTAGCACTGAACCAGGACTATACAAGGTCTAAACCAGGACTAGACAAGGTTTAAATCAGGACTAAACCAAGACTAAACAATCACTGAACCAGGACTAAACGAGGACTGAACTACAACTAAACCAGGACTAAAGTAGTACTAAACCAGGACTAAACAAGGTCTAAACTAGAACTATACCAGGACTAAAGAAGGTCTAAACTAGAACTATACCAGGACTAAAGAAGGTCTAAACCAGGACTAAACTAGTACTGAACCAGGACTAAATCAGGAATAAACAAGGTCTAAACCAGGACTAAACCAGAACTAAACCAGGACTAAGATAGAAATAAACCAGGATTAAAATAGCACTTAACCAGGATTAAACCAGATCTAAACCAAGACTTAAAAAGGTCTAATCCAGATCTAAACCAAGACTTAAAAAGGTCTAAACCAGGACTAAACCAGGTCTAAACAAGGTCATTTTAAACTGGGACTGAACCAAATCTTATTAAAGTAAGCATGTATTTGATCAAAACGTATCGAGCCCTTGAGGTCAAAATAAGTCAGTTCCGTCTGCATCTAATTATAAAGTGTTCCATTGTCCAAGGATTAGGAAGTGCGCATTAGGATACTAGTTGTTAGGATCATTCTCTAAACATATACAAAAGCATGATACAGAACTGTGCACTACAACTTCACAAACCTTAACAAAACATACCGTATTTTTCGGACTATAAGGCGCACTTAAAATCTTTAGATTTTCTCAAAAATCGACAGTGCATCTTATGTATTAATTCTGGTTGTGTTTACAGACCATGAACCAATTTTATGTGGTACACGGCGCTCAAAAATCTGTTTTAATGGTTTAGTACGACTTTGGTAAACTACGAAGACGCACCGCTTGATGGATTGTCGAATTACGGTTGTGTCCTTTAGTCCGACAGAAGCTGAACCGCATCAGTTAAGTTTTGTTTCTGTAAAACGTAAACAAATGTGCGCAAAGCTGAATTAAACACATTATTACTCAATGTATATTTGTGTTGTCCCCGTAGGAAATAGAAAAACAAACTCAAATTCACATTCATAATCCACATTCACCAAAACAGGGAGGCAACATTGGGCGAATTACGCCACGATCTGCCGATGGATCGTGGACGCCTGGACCAAAGGATCAGTCTCAAGAGTCGTCCATTTGTTTCGCTTAATGCGCCTTATAATCCGGCGCAATTTATGTACGAAAATAGACAAGAAAATTCAACATTATTGACCTTATAGTCCAAAAAACACGGTATGTCAAAAGGAATGTGATCGTGCTCTGAAAGGGGAGTGACTTTTGACTCAGAGCATTGAAACTCCAAAAGATTCGGATCCCACAAAAGAGCCTCAAGTCCTATCACTAGTATTTGTCTACGTTTTGTTCACTGGAGGCTTTAGGAAAACCTTCGTAGACAAAATCTTAACGTACTCAAAATGCGACGAAGTTCTAGTAATCAAGCAGCAAACCCACTCAGCCCTGCACGTCCGGGTTGCCTATTTTCTTTCACTGTCGCATACACGTCCCTTCCCCCTCGGTACATTGTCCCCGGGTCCCTGGGACACGGAGCGGCTCTTGTGTCCTCCTGAAATCTGACCTCCGCAGCAAAATCAATACAGCACGATGTAGTGATCATGTCCTAACATTAGCCGGGGCGGGGGACAAGGCAAGCTTTTCCTTTTCATTCTCCGACGCGAACACCGAGCACGAAGAGATGGCGACGATTCGGGACTAAAATGACAGTTTGCAAGACCAGCTAACCTGAAATCTGTGAATAAATGATGACCAACTTTATTAAATCTTCATTAAAATTTGCTTAAATGCTCCTTAAAAAACACACCATGCACTTCTTGCTGATGTAGTTAAGATAGATTTTATAAGATCAACCACAAAATTACAAAAACAGTGGCTCTTAAACTGGAAAAAAACAATATCTAGGTCAATTAAAATGACTAAAATTAAGAACATTTGACTTTATTTGAGTCGATTCAACTTGACAAGTAAAATTATCGCCCAGTGGAATAAGTGTGTTTTTCTTAATTCAAGCAACATTCGATTTTGTTTCTTTTTTATTTTCTTATTTTCTTAAGTACAAAAAGTCCTGTTTCACTCGCAGATAATTTTACTTGTCAAGTGAAATTTACTCAAATCATGACAAATCTTTCTTAATTCAAGTCATCTTAACTTGGCTAGATTTTGTTTTTTGCTGAGTAAAAGTTCATTCTGTAACGTTTCTGGTGGAGGGTCCGTCAAATGCTTTTCTTCAAGTAGATGTTATTGCTTTGTCTGGAATGGAATGTTTCACAGTGTGGCTTTAAACCTTTCTATCTTCATGGAGACCAAACCGGACCAAGTTACAGGTCAGATCTGCGGCGAGGCGACCGGAAAATACCAGTTTTTTTTAGGTATTTTTGACCTTTAAAACCTTGTGTAAAGTAGAGCTGTTTAATAATCCATGTATCATTCATTCATTCGTTTTTCTATTTAAAACCAAAAATAAGAAAATGACAAAACAACTACTTTCTTTATTTGTCTCCAAAACCAAAATGAAAAAACGGATAACAATTTGTTTTTTCAGTTTTCGATTTTGTGTTTAAATGAATAATGGAAAAAACTGCTAACGGCCGTTTCCCGTTTCTGTGATCTAAGCTGCGAAGCCGGACTGAACCAGGACTAAACCAGGTCCGGGACCAGACCAGAACCTGACTGGGACTGAGACCGGGACTGAGACTGGGGCTAAGACCGGGACCAGGACTGAGACCGGGACTAGACCAGGAATAAAAACGGTTTAGTCCTGGTTTAGACCTGTTTTAGTCCTGATTCAATCCTAGTTCAGTCCGGCTTCGCAGTTTAAATCACGGAAACTGAAAAAAATTATCGTTATCCTTTTTTTCATTTTGATTTCAGAGACAAAAAATGAAGAATATCGTTTTTTTTTGTTTTTTGTTTCTTATTTTTGGTTTTACATTGAAAAACAAATGAATGAATGATACATGGATTTTTAATGCCATACTATGGAACATTCCAGACAGAGCAATGATATATTCATCGAAACAAGCAGGTGACAGACCCTCAACCAAAAAGTTACACCTTTCAACTTAACTTTTTATACCAATTACCACCAGATCTAAACACAAGGTCGCTCTGAACGATAATTAACGCCAAAAAACGCCAAAAAGATGATCCGATTTGCCCGTTAATTAAACAAATACTCATCGACTGCAACACACAGTTTGAGAAACACCGACACAGAGCAAAGCAAATAAAGGTTGAGTCAGGATAGCTGCACTTTAAATAGAGCCGCGTTTCAGACAACAAAGTGCTCAGACAACACGTCCAAAAATAAACCACATCCATATCGCGCTAATTACTTTACATCGACCCCATTCATTCGACGGCACCCTGGTCTGGGCGGGCGAGACGGGTGCCTCTCTCGCTGTAGTGGGTGTCAGTTTGTGTTTGGGCGATTGCGTCTTACTCAGAGTGCTGACCGGAGCAAACAAGTCCAGCCTGATTAGCTTGACCGGGTCACAGTGTCCATGTGACAGGTACCGGACAGGTGAGTCCTCTATCTCCTGACAACTTTCTGACAGGTGTGTGTGTGTGTAAAAGAAGTGCTTTTAAATCCGCAGAGAATTTTGGATTTCTGTTTTTCCCAAGTGTAAAAATAAGTTTCTAGTGCGAGGTTTAAGAAATGATTAGGTGCTCAAAATTTATGGCAAGAGAACTAAAAAAAAAAGCGTTGTATTTTTCATTCCAAAGCTACAAATTATTCCCAATACAATGGAATTTTAAATATTTGAAAACAGCTATTAAAAATTTATATTCCAACTGATTAATTACGTAAATCGCAATTAATTAAAGAAAAATATTGTTTGTAAAATGTAGAGCACGTTTTCATTTCTAAAAAAGACTAGACCAGGACAATTCAAGGACTAAACCAGGACTAAATCAGACTTTTGAGTAACACCAGAAGAGATCCAGATCCCGATAGAACCAAGTCTGTGTTCACACTAGTCCTGGTTTGGTTCTGGTTTGTTCCCAGTTTAGTTAGTCCTCATGTAGACTTGGTTTGGACCAGGTCTAGTCTTGGTCTAGTCCTGGTTTAGTCTCAGTTGGGTGCCAATTTGAATGTGTTGTGTGCCAATATGAACCCAGCTAATCACCATATTTAAAGACGCACTGTGTAACTTTTCTGAGCTACCTTATTGTCGTCATGGTGATGTAATTGGTTTACACGGAATGTCCCACAGTATAGCATTAAACAAGAAAACAATTTAATAAAAAACAAACAAACAAAAAAAACATGTAACTGAATACATGTTTATTTCTATGCTTGAATCATTCTTAGTCTTACAGTTTAATGCCATACTGCGGAACATTCCGGCAAAGCCATACAATCTCCATGGACACAACAGGAGGCCTACACATCATTAGAAAAGTTACACAGTGCACCTTTATTAACAACCATTAACCAACAGCGTGGCAACTTCTTCTAGACACCTTCACTCGGGGCGCATCCAAACTCAGTCCGTGGGTTTCAAAACGATGCAAAATTTGCGCGGTCGCCATAGTGACTGACAATTTAAAGTGCATTGTGTAACTTTTCTGGTGGAGGGTTCGTCACCTGCTTGTTTTTTATTACTTTTATTCAATTACAGGTGGTTTTATAGCTCAAAAATATGTAGAAAATCAGGCGTTGTGATTGGAACTGACCCGTAACTTGGTCTGGTTTGGTCTCCATGACGATAGAAAGGTTGTGTAATGAAATACGGCATCAGAAAAGTTACAAAATGCACCTTTACAACAACTTTTGAATGTAAAAAAGTCCTTGATGTGCTGCAAATATTTGGAAACTGAAACCCACGGATACCACAAAACTCCACTCACACTTTTCACACTTTCATAATTTTATCGTCCGTTTTATCAGCTCTTACCGTGAGATGCTGGAATAACCACGCCCGCATGATGTTGGTTGCCACTTTGGGGAAAATCCCTCGCTTTTTCTGCCTCTTCTTGTCTTTGTCGGGGTCGTCGTCGTCCCCTGTGCCCGGCGAGGCTACGCTGTTGTCTAGACCATCTCCTGGACGGAAACCAAAGCGGCGTTAAATACATCCCCGGATTCTCCACACCGGTCAGATTTGAGATAGTGCAAGGTAGGAAAGGAGAGTGACCCAGGCAGAAACGTGAGGCTCGTGAGGTGTGGTGGATGGAAGGATGGATGGAGAGGACAGACACGGTGGAGGTGTGGTGAGGTGGAGCTAAAGATTTGAAGAGTCTAAGATGGATGTTGTTGCAAAAAATGGGAGGTTTAAGCCAATCACTCGGGCTACTACGAAACTATTTTAAACAGTAAGTCTTAAGGGAAATTGTAAACTCAAACTTGCTGTTCATACGATGCCTTTCTTTCTTGGAATTCTGGCATTGTTTAAAAATGTTTTGGTGTTATAGGTACTTTTTACTTCAGCCTAAACTCTTTCCGTCTATGTTTTGTTTTGTTTTGTTTTGTAGTGCTTCAAACTACGACAACTACTACTACGAAAACTACTACTACTACAACAACTACTACTACTACTATGACAACTACTACTACGACTACGATTATGACTATAACGGCTACTACAACAACTACTACAACTTTGACTACTACGACAACTACTACTACTACAATGACTATGACTTCGACTACTACAACAACTACTACGACAACTACTACGTCTACGACGACAACTACTACTACTACAACGACTATGACTAGGAATACTACCACAACTACTACTACGACTACTACTACTACCACCACCACCACCACTACTACTACTACTACTACAATAACTACTACTACCACGACTACTACTTCTACTACTGTGACTATGACTACTACTATGACTACTTCTGCTACTATGACTACGACTATGACGACTATAACTACTACTACTTTAGATGTTATGAAAATGAAAACAGAAATGTTACAAAATAGACATGTTTTGCTATCATGCTAACTATTTTCCATACAAAGACCAACTCCAACAAAGATGGACTCCCTGATTTTTAAGGAGGAAGTCGAAGTGTGTATTTAAGATCACCCTCACCCCAAAGTGTCAAATAGTGACTCACATAGCTCTGTCTCACAAGTTTGTAAATGATATGTACTTTTTTTTTTTCTTCCTATAATTAGATCCAGACAGCACGCAGTGGTTTGATTTTTGTCACAAACTTCTGATTTGACGATCCACAAAAAGTTCAGTACCTCAGCTTCGGTCATAGTTCATCTGTCCGTCAATAATCACACTTTTTTCTACGCTCATACTGCAGCCTGAAGTGACCCAAATCCGATTTTTTCACCCCTATGTGACACAGATCCGGGCCACTTGGATATGTCCTCCTAAAACCGATACATATTCGATCTTTTGACATGCGACTTCAGTCTGAACGGCCAGGTCACATTCATCCCACCTACAGGTCGCAAATGTACACAAACGTTCTTCTCGTCAAACGAAAATTGTTTAAGAACTTCGTGTGAGCGAAGCAACGAAGCACATATCCACACGTTCCACACAAGACGTTGCTGCCACTTCCCCACAAAACCCCACGGCCAAAAACTTCGTCCTTTTCCTTTTCAATCTTCTTAAAACAAAAAAACCTGTACATGTTCTCACTCTAGTTCGACAGCGACTTTAAAATCTCCAGGTGCTCAATGCTCATGTCGATGTTTAGGCGACTTCAGTGCATGTGCGGGACACTTTTGAAGATCACAAACAAGTCGCGTTTAATTGAAAATGTGAACGGATTTCACACAAAAAATTAAAGCATTGAGCCCTGCAGTGTGAACGTAGCCTTAGATGTGAATAAAGGCACCGCTTGCACTTTCACTTTCGCTTTTGTTTACTTCTACTGACAGAGCCGACTTTGGACTTTGCGTCCGTCTCCGTTTCACGTGGATCGTCCCGGTAATTCCGAAGATATGAACCATAAACCGGGTCAACAGACGGCAAACTCCACCTGAGAGAAGAAGAGTGGTGTCCGCGGTAAACAGAGCGAGGGGTCCATTGCGAGGGGTTGGTGGGCGCCTTGGCGGAGGGCGAGAGGGGGGGATGGGGGGTTCGGGGGCGGGTAGGGGCCCTTGTGCGGCGGAGGGCCCGGTCGGTTTGTTCTATACCCCAGAGCACGGAAGAGGGGAATCAGGGTTAATGACTCCAATGTTATGCTTGGACGCGGAAACACTGGGGTTCTCATTGCGCCGCACAGTCAGGCGGAGGAGAGAGGGAGGAGAGAGGGAGGAGAGGAAAAGAGGGAAGAGGAAGGTGAAGAGAGGGAGGAAAAGAACAGAGGGTGTGGAGGAGAAGAAAAGAAAGCGAAAAGGCAGGAGTGAAGGAGTGAAGAGAGCGAGGGGAGGGAGAGGGAAGAGAAAAAGAGGAGACAGGATGAGAGAGGGAGGGAGGAGAGAGAAAGAGAGGAGGCAGAAGGAGAGAGGGAGGGGAGGAGTGTGAGAGAAAGAGGGAAGAGGGAGATGAAAAGAAGAGAGGGAGGAGAAAGAGAGGAGACAGAATGAGGGAAAGAGGGAAGACGAAGGTGAGAAGAGAGAAAAAGAGAGGGAGGGTAGGAGGAGGGAAGAGAGAGAGGAGAAAAAGAGGAGACAGGATGAGAGAGGGAGGGAGGAGAGAGAAAGAGACGACAGAATAAGAGAGGGAGGAGGGAAAAAGAGATGATAGAGTGAGAAAGGGAGGGGAGGAGGGAGAAGGAGAGAAGACTGAGTAAGAGGAGAAGAAAGAGGGAAGAGGAAGGTGAGAAGAGAGAGAAAAGAACAGAGGGAGGGGAGGAGGAGGGAGAGGAGAGGGAGAAGGGAGGAGGAGGGAAGAGAGTGAGGAAGAGAAAGAGAGGGAGGGGAGGAAAGAGAAAACAGGAGACGGGATGAGAGAAAGAGGGAAGAGGAAGGTGAGAAAGAAGAGAGAGAAAAGAACAGAGGGAGGAGGAGGAGGAGAGAGCGAGGGGCGGAGGAGGAATTGGAGAGAAAGTGGAGGTGAAGAAGGAGGAGAAGGGAAGAGAGGGTGGAGAAAAAGAGGAGACAGGATGAGAGAGGGAAGGGAGGAGGAATAAAGAGAGGAGAAAAGTGAGGGGGGAGAAGTAAGACGTAAGGAAGTAGTAGATGAGAAGGAAGAAAAGAGGAAGGAAGGAAAAGAGGAAAGAGCTCGAGAGAAAAGGGTTAGAAGTGAGCAGAGAAAGAGAGAAAAGAAGAACAGCAACTTGTAGAGGAAATGACGGAGAGAGGGAAGAAGAAAACTGGAACAAAAAACGACAAAATGGACAAGGATTCTTCAAGTACAAACTTGGAGTCATGTCATTAACACAATCACATTTAGACGCCTGACATTACGACATTTGATGCAATTTGTAAAAAAGCTTTTAAATTTTTCGCTCATTTCGACAAGTTGAAAGTGGAATTTGGTTGTGCAATTCATGAAAAAAATTGTTATTACGCAAAACTGACTCTGCTCGACGACAAAATTGCGTAATGTAGACCTTTAACGCCTCGTAAGTTTCGCACCAAGCTCCGAAAAAAAAAAAAAACCATCGCGTCCGACGTCCTCCATTCACATTTCTTCCTTCAAATCGAAAGTTTCCATTCTTGGCATTAATTGTGCATTAGCAAAAAATGATCTGGGTTTCGCCGTCGTGGTTTTTCTTCTCGCCCCGGGCCCAGAATGCCTTGAAAGCCTTGCTCGAGGGCATCTAAATAATGTATCTGAGAAAGTCCTCCACGCGCCACGCAAGGACCCCGGCTCGCCCCCGTATGTCCGCACGTTTTTGGGGAGGCGTCAATCACCGGCACCTATAGGCGGATTAATCTCGCATGAATATTTGAACTAATGACGTTTAAAAAAAAGAGGAAAGGGACGCGGTTTGACAATGGCGAATGTAAAATAAATAGAACGCAAGGACGGCAGGAGAGTGCGGCGAGTTTCTCCACTGCGAAAATGAGTTTTGTCGAGTTCTTTTTACTTAATTAGGATTAACGATTTGAAGCAAGGTTATCGAACTAACTTTCAAGGAATTTGCAACATTTCTCGAACGTTTTAAAGGGTTCCGATCGATTTTTCTACGTTCTAATGTTGTTTCTTCACCGCAAACAAACCTGGAGTTGTGTTTTGTTTCATTCACGCATGTTTAACGCTCAAACCCTGCAGATTTAGAGCTCGTTCTCAAACAGAAAACATTCAAAACTGTGGCCTTAAGTGACGCAAATCTGATTATTTTTTCGCCCCTATGCTCCTGTATCTGATCTTTTAATGACTGAACTCGACACAGATCAGATTTTTTTCAAATGCGACCCAGGACACTTGGATATGTGCTCTTAAAACCGATACATATCCGATCTTCTGACATGTGAATTCAGTCTGAACGGTCAGGTCACATTCATCCCACCTACACGTCAGACTCAGAGTCTTGTCAATGGAGGGAAAGCGAGGTTAATGAGTTTATTAATATTTGGGGGGATCGCTGTATTAAGGACAAATTTGATGAATCTTATCAGAACTGGGCGTTTTTTGAAATGATTGCCAAAGAAATGTCCGAGCGAGGCTACAGACGGTCCTGGCTCCAATGTCAATGAAAAATAAAGATCCTGCGAGACAATTACGATGAAGTTAAAGACTCAAACAAACGAAGCGGCCGTGGACGTGTAACCTGTCCATTTTACGAAGAAGTGGACCGTATTTCGGGAGACAAGTCCAGCGTTTAGGCGACTTTGCTGCATGTGACGTCGTTGTGTCCTCCAATGTGCATGCGGGACACTTTTGGGGCGTTTAAAGTTCTAAAGCGAACTCCTTACAAGATCGTCATTAAAATCATTTGGATAATTTCAGCACTGGTATTTCCAATTTCGGGAGACAAGCCCAGAGTTTAGGCGACTTCCGTAAACACTGAGCACGTTCGCTGAGTGTGACGTCGTTGTGTCCTCAAATGCGCATAAGGAACACTTTTGAGGCGTTTAAAGTTCACATTGGAGATCACAAACAAGTTGCATTTAATCGAAAATGTGAACGACCTTGCAAAAAAAAGAAGTAATCGTATTTCACCAAAAAATCCAAATTGAGCATTAAGCCCTGCAGTTGTGAACTCCTTACAACTTCACTAGAATCATTTGGATCATTTCAACCCTCTTTATTTCCAATTTCGTGAGACAAGCCCAGCGTTTAGACGACTTGGACACTTTTGGGGCGTTTAAAGTTCACACTGGAGATCACAAATAATTCGCATTTAATCGAAAATGTGAACGACCTCGCGAAAAAAATCAGATTTCACCAAAAAGATCCAAGTTGAACTATAAGCCTTGCAGTTTGAACTCCTTACAGCTTCACTAGAATCATAATTTCAGCCCTGGTATTTCCAATTCCTTCAAAACAAACGGTAAATAGTAGCTTTAACTTGAAAACTACAACGCTGTGACATCACAAAGTGGAACAGAGCATTTTGAGCTTTGAAGATATCGACAGAAAAACACGTGAATGAAACAAAACACAACTCCAGGTCTGTTTTTGAGGAGGTAACAACATTAAAACATGACTTAAAGCTCACAAGAGTAAATTTTGTGTAATATTGGACCTTTAAGCTGAAATATCTGGTCGGTAAGTCTTTGCCCTCTAACCAGACAGTGGCCAGTTCACGGCTCACAATGCCAACTCAAGTCATAAAGATATTACCATCTGCGAAATCCGTAATTGCTTATAAATTACACTGTTGTGGGTGACCGCAGCGGAGCACCTTGGGGACCCATTTCCAAAGTTTTCGCCAGGATCTTGGTCAGAAGTCGAAGCCCACGCTGCATATTTTAGGTTGATAGGGGGAAACTGAAATTCCTTAGCATGAAATCTCACTCGGAAACACGCAAAAACGTACACAGAGCTTCAACAAAATCAACGTTTCCTGGCGACCTGCGCTTCAGATTTACCCCCCGTCTCGATGTATGTCACGTTTATTGTGCTTAAAATATCCAGTAGCGTCTCTGAACGAAAGCTGGCTCCCTGTACACGTGAGATCCGCCAGGAGCTGATACCGCCGGAGTCCAGTTTCAGAGGCCACGAGGCAGAGAGCATGCTGGGTAACCGAGTGCCAGGTCAGTCCGTAAATACGCCGGGCCGGGTCACGGAAGCCCTGATTGGGGGAGGGGGGTGCCGGTGTCGCGTTGCAGTGAGAATGGAAACGTCGATAAAGTGAATCTGGCGGACTTTGGGCCACTGTATTCTGCATGTATTGGTTGGAATAAGTGATGCTACGTTGAATTGCTGTTTATTTTTATTTTGGAATTTTGTTAAGGAACGTCTGAGTAGTTCTGAAGTGTTGAGCTCTGAATTTCTGATCTAAACTAAATCAAATGGAGACAAGCGAGCGCAACCACCAGGCCAAGTGATATTTCTCACCACGTTCTCGCCGCATTTCCATCACGTTCTCACCGCATTCTCGACACGTTCTCATCACGTTCTCACTATGTTCTGGACACATTCTCACCACGTTATCACGAGGTTATCGCAATGTTCTCACCACGTTCTCACTGCATCCTCACCACGTTCTTGACGCGTTCTCGACATTTTTATCACCACGTTCTCGATATTTTATCACCATGTTCTCGACACATTCTCACCACGTTCTTATCATTTTCTCACCATGTTCTCACTACGTTCAACACCATGTTCTTACCACGGTCTCACCACGTTCTCGCTATGTTCACACCACATTATCACGACGTTCTCACCATGTTCTCGCTACGTTCTCACCGCGTTATCATGATGTTATCACAGTATTCTCACCTTGTTCTCGCTACATTTTCATCATGTTACTACGACGTTGTCACAATGTTCTCACCATGTTCTTGCTACGTTCTCACCATGTTATCACAACATTCTCACCATGTTCTCACTATGTTCTCTCCATGTTATCGCAAATTTTTCACCATGTTCTCACCACGTTATCACGACGTTCTCACCACATTCTCGACAAGTTCTCACCATGTTCTCACTATGTTCTCTCCATGTTAACGCAAAGTTTTTACCATGTTCTTGACATGTTCTCAGCATGTTCTCACTATGTTCTCACCACATTCTTGAGACTTTCTCACGATGTTCTCATCATGTTATCACTATGTTCTCACCATGTTCTAGCTACATTCTCACCACGTTCTCACTACGTTCTCTCCATGTTCTCGACACGTTCTCACCATGTTCTCACTACATTCTCACCACGTTCTCACTACGTTCTCTCCATGTCATCGCAAAGTTCTCACCATGTTCTTGACAAGTTCTCACCATGTTCTCACTATGTTCTTGAGACTTTCTCACGATGTTCTCATCATGTTATCACTATGTTCTCACCATGTTCTAGCTACATTCTCACCACGTTCTCACTACGTTCTCTCCATGTCATCGCAAAGTTCTCACCATGTTCTCACTACGTTCTCTCCATGTTATTACAAAGTTCTCGACACGTTCTCACCATGTTCTCTACATTCTCACCACGTTCTCACTACGTTCTCTCCATGTTCTCAGTTCTCACATGTTCTCACCATTCTTGTTCTTGCTATGTTCTCACCACATTCTTGACACTTTCTCACGTCGTTCTCATCACGTTATCACTATGTTCTCACCATGTTCTTGATATGTTCTCCCCACGTTCTCAAGATATTTTCATCAACAAAACCATGAATGCTCAATAGACAGTCGTACTGTGGAACTTTCCTGGCAAAGCTGTAACATCTCCATGGAGACCTTTTACCAGAAATGCTGCGTAGTGCAACTTTAAAACGCAAGAAGCCAAACCGAAGAACTTTTCTGTATTAAATTACAAAATGTCAATATCCTCTTGCCAAATACAGTTTTATTTGTTGCCGTTGCTAATGAAACTGAGACGGTGTAAGATTTTTATTTTGGGCCCACCACAAAACTAAAAACGCCCCTGCTCGTAGTCAAAGGGAACTCACCGATGTTTTCTTTTGTTTTTTTTACTTTTTTGGTACTTTTTTGCAGTGAAGGCAGAGTCACATTTCGCAGGAAGCCCCCTCGCAGTCGGAGCAGACCCGCGTTTATTGTTTTAGGCTTCCCTCGACAAGGATTCGTACTTAGCTGGGGATTTACAGCATTTGCCACTAATGAGTCCCCATTCTAAAGTTGCGGCCCCCCGTAGCTCGCGTGCGTCTCCGTGCCCCCGTGTCCTTGGCGGCGCGCGGGGGGCTACGCTAACGTCACGCTAACGGCCAGTTTGCTAAGTCGGCACTTCTGCGCTCCGGCCCTGCGCTAATGATGTGGAAGCAAAACACAGGCGGGCGGGTAAAGCGAGCGAGCAAGCGGGCGGGCGGTGGGCTAAAGTACAGCCAGTGGAAAACAGGAGGAGGAGAAAGAGAAAGAGGAGTTTAAGCTAGTTAGCAAACGGCGAAAAACGCAGTAGTGTTGTCATGATTACAAGTGTGTACTAAAATACTGAAATATCGCTATATCGTTTTGTTTAATTTGATGACGGTCTTCTGTATAGATATATCGCCAAGAATGTTTTTAAGTATATTTTACTAAATTATTTTGCGTAAAAGCTACAATTGTGTTGACGTTTTCACTGTTTTGACGAGTAACATTGGCGTTTTTCATATTAAAGCTGTGATTTTATATTTCATTACTTCTTTCGATTTTATTTTGACTTGTACATTTACATTTTTGACAACTAGGGATGTAACAGTAACCGAAATATCGTCATATCGTATCATCAAAAGTCTCACAATAATATCGAATTTCAAGTTTCTTTGCTTAAATGCATTTTTTTTTACTGTAGCGACATCTAATAAACATAGGGAACTACATATCCCATGATTCATTTCAGCACAGACAACATGAAGAAATATGTTTTTACTTGAATTCTTGGGATTATGACGGAAATAATTCACACCAAAATCTTGTCAAGGCATTTTAAAAGCAAAAAAGTGTCCAAGTCCAAGTCTTTGCACAAACTTAGTGAACTTAACAGAATTTTAGTATCACAGCCATGTTTTTTTTGCCTCTGTTTTTCAAAGAACCATACTGAAGCTATTTGAAATATATCGTATTGGAGTGAAAGTGCATTGTATCAAAAAATTGCAGGCTATGTATGTATTTTCTCAAAATTAAACTCAAAGTCAAGTCATTTTTATTTTTATACCGTATTTATAGGGATGATTCAGAGTAATTTCAACCTAGGATCCTTTTGCACCATGACCTCTACATTACATCTGTAGTCGACTGCTGCTGGGTAAGATATGTAGGCATCAAACACCGGCACCGATATTCGGATTAATCATGCATGAATATTTGAACTAATGACGTTAAAAAAGAGGAGGGGGACGCAGTTTGACAATGGTGTAACTTGCTTTTATTTATTTATACTGATTAACGATTTGAAGCAAGGTTATTGAACTTACTTTAAGAGATTTGCAAGTTTTCTCGTACGATTTAAAGGGTTCGTTTTGTGCTATTTTCCGATTTTTCTTTGTTATAATGACGTTTCCTCATCACAAACAAACCTGGAGTTGTGTTTCGTTTCATTCCCACATGTTTAACGCACAAATTCTGCAGTTTTAGAGTTCGTTCTCAAACAGAAAACACTCTGTTCCACTCTTGATGCCATGTGGTAATACAGGAAGTGCTCCAGTATGCTTTTGAACGTCACTAGAATCATCTGGATCATTTTAGGCCTAGCCATTTCATTCCTAGCAGTTCCAATTTCTATTCTTATTCTTCAAGTAATTTTGAGTTAAAAGATTTGTTTTTTAAAGTTTGTATTCTAGGGTTGTGCAACGTAAGGAAAACTACGCAACTGTGATTTTTCTGACGATTCGATTTGTGAGTCACCGTAGAATTCCGTTCAAAGTTCACATTTTAAACGCTTCCAGACGAATTAACAAAAGAGTGAAATCTGAACTGACGCACTAATACGAGAATCACATTTCAGAACGTGTTTGAACACATCGAAACCGCGGGGTTCGCCGTTCGTTTTTTACGCAGAACAGGACCGAAGATTTTGTTGTTTGCGGACGAAACCTTGAACCTTTGAACGGACGCGGTTTCGTAAATGGTAAATTCCGATTCGATTGTGATAAAACTGTCTTGGAGATTTGACAGAATTTTAAATCTGGTCTCGGCAACACTGATCTAAAATGCAAAAGTCGACCAAAGAATCGCTATCAAACCCAAAGACGTTAAAAGGACACAGACTTAAGGCGAGCTCCACTGGTTCAACCTCATTACGTGTATATCTAAGGCAGAGCTGGTTTCTTCCACCCCCACTTCTCTTTCTTATGAGGCAGGCGAGAGAAGGAACGCTGGAGGGCAAATTGTCCCAAACGCTAATGGCTTCTGACTGTTCCCTGGCAACTCTGCTTCTGTGCTGCCATGCTAACCTGAGCTACGGCTAACGAAAAAAAAAAAAAAAAAAAGGAACACTGCAAAAAGAAAAGTTCAATCTGGGTTAGTTACATAATTCCGTTCTTATTCCAAACGCAAATTATTCTTGTTTTTCTGATTTTGAAGGTGCTGTAGGTGATTTTTACCGGCTTAAAAACGGTTTGCGGTGGTCTAAAGTTATTCTTCACTTAATTTAAACGTTCTGCACTGCAAAAAATCAAAGTCTAGTCAAGTTAAGATGACTTGAATTAATGAAAGTTTGAGTAAATTTCACTTGACAAGTAAAATGATCTGACAGTGGAACAAGACTTTTTGTACTTGAAACATGAAAATACATCTCGCTACACTTAAAAATAAGAAAAACAAAAATTTTTGCACTTAAAATAAGAAACACAATCAAATTTTACTTGAATTAACAAAAATAAACTTATTCCATTGATAGATAATATTGTTTTTCAAGTTGAATCGACTCAAATAAGGTGAGCGTTTTAATTATGTGTTTGTGTTTGTCGCAACTTTCCGAGATAAGAGTTTTGTCGTCACATTAGTGCTAAAAACACAACTAGCATGCTAACAACGCACTCATTTTGACCCCAAGATTAGCAGTAGTAGTAGTAGTTGTTTTGTAATTTTTTTTTCCCTGTGTGAGCATTTTAATTACTCACAGCAATGACTTTTTAAGCGCTTTTTGTAACTTTCCGAGACTAAAGCGGAGCGTCGTCGTCACGCTAATGCTAAAAACACAGCTAGCATGCTAACAACGCACTTATTTTGACCCCAAGAGTAGTAGTAGTAGTAGTAGTTGTAGTAGTAATTGTTGTTTTTTTCCCCAGTGTGTGCCTTTTAATTACTCACAACAATGAGTTTTTAAACCACTTTTCACAACTTTCAGCGACTAGAGTGAAGTTTTGTCGTCACGCTAATGCTAAAAACACAACTAGCATGCTAACAGTTATTTATATTTATAAACCTTCAATCTCTGAACATGATTTTCAAAGTGTAAAGGTCAACTAAACCGTAAAATTTCAAAGTAAACAACAATCTCTTGTCATTACAGAATATGTTCAAAATCCGAGCCACGTTTATCAAAAAGAAAATCAGAACAAACATTATGAAATTTTGTAAATCTGTTAAATGGGTCGACCTCTAGAACAACTGTACAGAAAACCTAAAACTGTGCACCACTTTCTTCCATTTTATAAAGAAGTTTAAATGTTTAACTCTGGGCAGATACATGAATTATGATGTTTAGTTTGTGCTGTAGTACTTTGTTGTTCTGTTTCTGATTTGTTTGTTTCTTTTTGCTGTATTTATGAAGATGAACGGGTGTCAAAATGATGCTCTGATAAAGAAATAAAGGGTAAATTCATAACAAACTGAAGCTTCAGCCTACAGCTTTTCGGTCTGTGTATGTTCAATATGACTGTGACCGAAATAAATCAGTCAGTCCAAAAAAAAAAACAACGCACTTATTTTGACCCCAAGAGCTTTGCAGCATGGGAAAAAATGGGATCTTTAAGTGTAACAAGATGTGTTTTCTTATTTTAATTACACACGCGATTTGTTCCATCATTTTACTGGTGATATTTACTCAAAGTTTCATTAATTCAGGTCGTTTTAAAGCATGTTTTTATCTTTTTGCAGTGTAAAAGAGACGTGGAGGAGTAGGTAGGGCATCCCATCGTTCGGCCCGTGTGACATGGACGGGGGAGGGACGGGGGGGAAGGGAGGGGGGCTCCGGTCGGGCCTCGGGGGAGCCGGGGTGCTGGGGGGGTATAGCCCGGGGCACTTCTGGAAAAGCAGTGCCCTTGGAGATGGAAAAAAGGCAAAAAAAAAAAAAAAAAAAAAAAAACACGCTTCTTTTCTCGTCCTGTAGCTACAACAGTCTCTCTCTCGTTTTTCCTCCGTCAATATCTGTGACTTTAAGTGGTTGAAATGAAACTTTTGGGGCCATATTTTCTTTTTTTTTATATTTATTTATTTAGATTTTTTTTTCCTTTTTTTTTTTTTTTTTTTTTTGCATAATCAGGAGAAAAAGGCGAGATGTAAAACAGCGAGTGATGCAACGACTTTGAATGGGCAAACTGGAAAAAGTCTTACAATCTATCTAATCTATTTAACTTGGAATGTTCCACAGTATGGCATTAAACATGGCTATTTCTGTTAAGAAAACAGGTAGCAACGCTAAGCCGAGTTACAGGTCAGATCTGCGGAGAGGCGATCCCACTCACTATCAGAACACATGTTTACAGGATATTTTTGAGAAATAAAAACACTTGTAATTGAATAAATGCAAGATAAATACATTTAATGCCATACTGTGGGACATTCTTGGTAAATGCTGACAACTACTAGCATGCTAACAGCGTACCAGCTTTACTTCCTGGTTCACGGACCATAAAAACACTTCATAGTCCACAGTGAGCTTATTTCAACCAATAAGAGTTGCTTTTAAACTATACAATCTCCATGGAGACATGAACCCCACCAGAAAAGTTACGTATTGTACCTTTTAAATAAATAACTATAATTATGAACTAGACTAGACTTGCCCGATAACGAGAAGGTTGCTGGTTTGAACTTCACTTAACGCAGTAAATGGATTAAGTATAGTAAATATGGTATGAGTAATGGTAGATTAGTAGTAGTAGTAGTAGTAGTAGTAGTAGTAGTAGTAGTAGTAGTAGTAGTAGTAGGAGTAGTATTAGAGGAAGTAGTAAGAGTAGTAGTAGTAGTAGTAGTAGTAGTAGTAATTGTGTAAAATATGAATATTTTGTGGAACTTAAAAAAATAATTTCAATCGACAAGTGACGATTTTTAAACATATTATTTTAAACACGCATCATGTAACTTTTTGGTTTTGGTTTCGTCACCTGCTTGTTTCTATGGATACGCCATTGCTCTGCCTGGAATGTTCCACAGTGTGACATTAAACAGCTCTACTTTACATTTAATAAATTACAGGTGGTTTTATAGCTCAAAAATACCTCGAAAAACATTCATTCTGACTGTGAGCGCGGTCGCCTCGCCACAGATCCGACCTGTAACTTGGCCCGGTTTGGTCTCCATGACGATAGAAAGCTTTAACGCCACACTGCGAAACATTCCAGACAAAGCGACAACACCTCCACGGGGGAAAAGCGTTCGACGGAGCCTCCACCGGAAAGAAAGTTACACGACGCACCTTTGAGCTCGTAAAAAATTTTCCCGAGAGTGAAGACGGGGGCAAATTTCGCTAACAAACTCGGAACGCTCCAGCCACACTACGGCAGCCCGCGTGGACATTTTTTCTCATCACCAGCGGGCGCTTATTAAAAATGCATTCAGATGGATCTCCCTGTGTAAACCGCTCTCAGGCTGGGCTCATTAAAGGCGAAGGGACGTAAACACAACAGCAACAACCGCCGCGCGCAAATGTCTAACGTCGGCAAATTCTGGGCCTTCTCGTAAACAAAGAATTGGCTATTTTTTATTTTGGTGACAGGGACCGCGCTGCCGGACTCAGAATGATAATATTTAATTAGGCGGTGGCGCAGTGGGTTGAGCAGGGGCCCGCTAATGAGAAGGTTGCAGGTTGAGAAGCAGCAACCTGCTATTATTAGTAGTAATAGTAGAAGTAGAAGTAGTAGTAGATTACTTGTTTATTTATTTGTGAATTACTGAATTGTGAAGTCAGTGAACTGGATACAAATTAGTAAGGGTTAAGGTAGATCAGTAGTAATAGTAGTAGTAATAGTAGGAGTGGTAGTAGTGGTAGTAGTAGTAGTAGTGGTAGTAGTAGTCATTTATTTATTAGTATGTGTGAATTGTGAAGTCAGTGAATTTGATCAAGGGCTAAGCTAGATCAGCAGTAGTAGTAGTAGTAGTAGTAGTAGTAGCAGTAGTAGTAGTAGCAGTAGTAATAGTAGCAGCAGTAGTAATAGTAGTAGTAGTAGTAATAGTAGTAGTAGTAAGTAGTAGTAGTAGTAGTAGTAATAATAGTAGTAGTAGTAGTGGTAGTGGTAGTGATAGTATTGGTAGTAGTACTACTAGTAGTAATAGTAGTAGTAGCAGTAGTAGTAGTAGTAGTAGTAGTGGTAGCGGTAGTAGTACTAGTAGTAGTGGTACTAGTAGTAGTAGTAGTAGTCATAGTAGTAGTAGTTGTAGTCAGTAGTAGTAGTAGTGGTAGCGATAGTAGTACTAGTAGTAGTAGTAGTAGTATAGTGAGTGAATTGTGTAAAATACAGATATTGAATAATTGTGTAAACCTATCGTAAATAGGGTACAAGTAAAGGTACGTTAGAAGTAGTAGTAGTAGTAGTAGTAGTAGTAGCAGCACCTGAATTAGCTCTATTATAAACTTAACACATCCAAAAATTTGCCGACTCATAGTATTAGCGTGACGTCGCAGTAGTAGCTTAGCCCCAAAGTTAGCCAACGTTACCCGGTCAAAACAACTAACTAATGCTAACAACAACTAGCACGCTAACACCACAACTTCCTCGTTCTCGGAGGACAAACACGCTCTATAATTCAACGTACAGAGTTAACTTTACTTCATGAGAAAACGCTGCACTTTTTAACATCGGCGTTACGAGAAATTAGCAATTCCAAGCAACTTCCAGAGCGTTTATATACTTGGCTATCCCTTAAAGGTGAGCGTACGTGTGCGGGCCTGCTTAAGCATTTATTTGGCCTCATGCATAAAAGATTCAACATATGTTTTCAATAACACATGCATAATACATGGGTTTGTGCTACACCGCTACAAATGTCAGCTAGTGCTTGTTTACCGCTAATAAACACGATTGAGAATTTTAATGTCATTTTCTATATAACAGTATGCGCGTATAGATCCAATTGACTTGTAGCGCCGCGATGCTAAAATGAGTTAAAATTACTTAAAGGGCCCGTGTTGCGCTGTTTTCTGATCGGTTATAATGTCGTTTTATCGTCGCACAAACAGACCTGGAGTTGTGTTTTGTTTCATTATGAAGAGTAGGGGTGGGATTAAATAAGTTTTCTTCTTCCCACTCCTTTTTGGGCAAAACATTTTTTTTTTGTTGTGTTTATTTTCATTTCTATTATGATTTCTCTTATGTTATATGTTCCATTGTATAAGAATGTAAATCTTTACTTGCCCAAAATAAATGCATAAACAAATAAATAAATTTATACGTTTAACAAAAAAAAAATCCTGCTTATTTTTTTTTATTTTTTTTGGAGTTCTCTAAAAATTGACACAGGAAGTTCTCCATACAAAAGGTGATGAGATTTTCAAAATAAAAAACTGGGACGTCCCTGGTTTAATAATAAAATTGTGAACGAAGTGCGTAATTAAGGAAAATTTGGCACTAATGTGAGTCAGTATAGTCACGTTTTCTTTGTGTTTTGGTCATTTTAAAGCAGCTTTTCTGTATTTTACCTAAACAAATGACAGTTTATGCATCTCTTTACTGTTGGCAGGGATAAGATTGGTCAAAAATAGAGACACCTGGGACATTTTTTGTATAAAACTGGGACAAATCAGTGGTTTTGGATAAATCTGCTGGGACAGGAGACACAGGACTCAAAACTCGCCAATCTCTACTGAAATAAAAGTAAAAAATAGCTTTTAACTTCTAAACTACATGACATCATAAGGTGGAAAAGACCATTTTGTGCTTTGGAGATGCAGACAGACTAATAATAAAGCATTACTCAAACATGTGAATGAAACAAAACACAACTCGAAGTAAGTTTTCAATGCGTTCTAATGTGTATAAAAGCTCACAAGAGTCAGCTGTGCGTAATATAGGACCTTTTCTCATTCCAGTACAGCTCTTGTCGTCAAAATAAGTCCACTGTGTACTGTCCGATAAAGTCCTGGTTTAGTTGTAGTTTAGTCCTGGTTTAGACCTGAAATAGACCTGATACAATCCTGGTTTAGTCCTGGTTTAGACCTGAAATAGACCTGATACAGTCCTGGTTTAGTTTTGGGTTTGGGAACTTCTCTAACATTTATTTATAAAATGTTGGGTGTTTTTGTTGCTCAAACTTGTGAGCCCCAGGGTCACCAGTCCAAAAACTTCACCTGTAACTACGTCTAAAGACTATTTAATACAATTTGAAATGATTCTTTTAGACATTTCTGGAATATAGACGCAGGATCCTGAGGAAACTCTTGCTCTGATTGTCAAAATTGTTGTACTTTAGTATGTTATAAGCAGTAAACTTGTAGTAGTTGCAGTAGTAGTACCTTTGTTGTAGAAATAGTTGTAGTACAAGTGGTAGTAGAAGATATCTGATAGTGGTTGCATTCTCAGTAAGCAACTTTTAGAAAGAAAACCTACTAAAACTTTGACTATTGTACTTACTTTTATACTCTGAAATACTTACTTGAATATAGTAGTTTGGAGTACTATTACTAAACGAGAGAAAGTGAAGTGAAAGCACAGTAATTAGTTGTTTTGTCTTGACGTCCCCGTGCTCGCGTACAGGCGGGTCGGGGGTGGGGGGGCTCAAAGGGGGCGGCAGGAGAAGGAGGAGGAGGGGGGGAACTTGTAATTAGTCCCTTTAACCAGATCTCCCATAAGCCACTGCCTCTACACACTTTACTGCTCCAATGGCCTGAAACAAACGCGGGGGCCACCCATCTGAACATCACCGGCGCTAAAGATAGAACATGACAAACCAAAAAACACAAAACCGATCAGGAAAACCTCAAAACAACTCAAATTAAAGACCCTGTACCTGAATTTTTACCATCTTAAAAATGCAAAAATGCATTCTGTGCATCGTAATTATTCACGACAATGAGTCTATAAGCGCCAGAGCAGTTTTGCTGTCACGGTAACTAGCATGCAAATCATGCACTTACGTATTATCAGACAGTAAAACGCTTCATAATACGATGGCGGGTCTATTTCAGGGCTAAACCAGGTCTAAACCTGGACTAAACTAGGGCTAAAATAGGACTATATAAGGTTTATTTCAGGAATAAACCAGGACTAAACAAGGTCTAAACCAGGACTAAACCAGGTCTAAACCAGGTCTAAACCAGGTCTAAACCAGGTCTAAACCAGGACTAAACTACTACTAAACCAGGACTATATCAGATCTATTTCAGGTCTAAACCAGGTCTAAACCAGGTCTAAACCAGGACTAAACTACTACTAAACCAGGACTATATCAGGTCTATTTCAGGTCTAAACCAGGTCTAAAAAAAGAATAAACTAGGACTAAACTTGGACTATATCAGGTCTATTTCAGGTCTATTTTAGTTCTAAACCAGGTCTAAACCAGGACTTAACAAGGTCTAAACCAGATCTAAACTATGACTAAACCAGGACTATATCAGGTCTATTTCAGGTCTAAACCAGGTCTAAACTAGGACTAACATAGGACTATACCAGGTCTATTTCAGGCCTAAACCACGTCTAAACCAGTTCTAAACCAGGGCTAAACCAGGTCTAAATCAGGACTAAACTACGACTAAACCAGGACTATTTCAGGTCTAAACCAGGTCCAAACTAGGGCTAAAATAGGACTATACCAAATCTAAACCAAGTCTTAACTTATTTATACACTTGCCCACGTGTGAGTCGAGAATGGACAACACTAAACGCTTTTTTCACAAATTTATTTATAAATATCAACCATCCCAACTCGGGTGTGTGCCAGTTTTTAATTCTGAAAATCCGCTCACTCTACGACAGATCAGAAAACCGCAGCGACGCTCTGCACCGCAAACGCTCCTCAACATATTGCGAGCATGCGGTTCTCTTTAGCCCGTCTGTAATCCCATTCACTGCCAGCCTGCGTGTGTGTGCGTGTGTGTGTGTGTGTGAGTGTGTGTGTGTGTGTGAGTGCGCATGTGGTCCCGGGACCCCTCCGTACACCCAGAGTAAATAAAAGGGGGTGACAAAAGCGCCGCCCCTCTCCCCCCCCCGCCACCGCCGCTTGTGTGATTCGCCGCTATTTGGACCCCTGAATGTGCTAAACGCTGCTTGTGTTGGCCTGAAAAGTTGTGAAGAGAAAAAAAAAAAAAAAAAAAGAGAGAGACGGGAGGGGGGAGGAAGAAGAGGAGGAGGAGGAGGAGGAGAGGTCCTTCTTTCAGTTCGGGGGGCTTTCTCAGTGGGTCGGGGGCAGGGGGGGGGTTGGATCAACTGGTGCTCGGAGCAAGGTGCAGGCCAAAAGGAGAGGGCCGTACACAGACTTTTAGCCCCGCGGAATCCGGACGGGGCTGGAACAAATCGCGGTACTTTGCGGTGAATTTTAAATTTTTTGTCACTTTCTGCTACTAACTTAAAGTCTGAAGATTCTACAAGTTCAACCATCTCCACTTGTTTCCCACGAAAGAAGATAGTATCTGTTCAAGAACTAGTACTTGAGAAAAACTACTCAAAATGCAGCACCTTTTTATCATTTGTAGAGTTGTACTGCAAGTATTACTACAACTCTACTACCATCACTACTACTACTTACTTCTTACTACTACTAGTGTGGGCAGAGTTGTTTTAGTTTTAGTTTTTCCTGAAGTGATGCAGAAATGAAATGATGTATGTTAGCTACTACTACTACTACTACATAATACTGCTTCTATCACTACTGAGTTTGTACTATTAGTGCTACTGCTAGTACTACTTCTACTACTACTGAGCTCCTAAATTACCACTACTATTGCGAACACTACTTCTGTTACTACTAAGTTTGTACTATTAGTGCTACTTCTGATACTACTTCTACTACTATTACTACTACTACCCTTCTATTTTTACTATACTAATACTAATACTACTACTACTGCGAAATACTACTTCTGTTACGACTGAATTGACACTGTTAGTGCTACCTCTAATACTACTACTACAACTAAGGTGCTACTACTACCCTGTTTTTACTACACCACTAGTACTACTTCTACTACTACTGAGCTGATGTATTACTACTACTACTACCCTACTGTTTTTAATACACTACTATGAATACTGTTTCTATTACTACTGAGTTTGTACTTTTAGTGCTACTTCTAATATTATTACTACTACTACTACTACTACTACCACTACTACAGTGCTACCGAGCTCCTACTATTACTACTACTACCCTCCTCTTTTTAATACACTACAACTAATACTATGTATACAAATACTGAACTCCTAAATTACTACTACTACTACCCTACTGTTTTTACTAAACTACTACCAATACTACTACTTCTAATACTACTTCTACTACTATTGAGCTCCTACTATTACTACTATGTTATTATTTTTATGACACTGCTACTAATACTTTGTTTACAGCTACTGCACTAATACAATTACTACTACTACTACTACAAATTAACTCTTTTTACTACACTACTAGTACTACTTCTACTACTATTAAGCTCCTATATTACTACTATGCTAATATTTTTACTACACAACTAGTACTACTTCAATTGAGCTCCTATATTACTGCTACTACCCTACTATTTTTACAGTACTACAAAAACTACTTCTGTCTCACTGAGCTTCTAGTTTTAGTACTACTACAAGCCTACTTCTTGTCTTACTACTGGTACAACAACTACTACAACTACTAGGCAACTGCTGTTACACTACTACTACGACTAATCCCGCCTTGGGGCCATGAAAACGACAACAAAAACTGTCATTTTTATTTAAATCCATTCACAAAACTTCCACAAACTCACCGTTTTTATGTCCTGCCAACGATTTCTGAACGGGCTACATAAAGTTGTCAATAACTTATTTTTATGAAGTCGCCCGAACCTAATTCCGTAGCTTTTCCACAATAGCATATTTCCGTGCTCCCATGCTTCACCTCTCCGCTTCCTCGGGCCGACAAGTGCTAATGACTCTACCATATTTACCGATAGCACAGAGTCGCGCGGCTAGCATCTTTCAGCAGCCCATTCGCCGCGCGCACCATATGTTTTAGTGCTTAATTCCCATCATACACTTAGCCTCGCCCGTTTCAGTGCATCCACTTCCAACGCAGTCCGCTCTTTTACGCTGATTATTTCCTGATCTTTGCTTAAACAAGTGGCGGCCCCTCGCTAGCTCGCGCCGGACCATAAAACAGCAGCTCGGTAAATAGCTAGCGAGCATGCTGACAAATTGGGCAGCGCTCGGGCCAAAGTCATTAACGGCCCTAAAACCTGTCAGAGCAATTACACCGTGCAAACCCGCCACGCTAGCAAAGTCCCCGCTGCCAAAATGCGAAACGCCGCTGCTGCCGACCTCTTCCGGCGCGAGGAGAGGTAAACAACGGCCACTCGACAATCAGACGCTCGATTCAATTTAAGGCTAATAAACGCTAAAAATGTGTACGCTAAGGGATTTAGAGCTACTGGTATTTATTTAAAGCCACAGTTTGTAACTTTTGAGTAAAAAAAAATGGTAATGTTTTTTTTTTTTTGGCTACATAATCACACGATATGGCACAAAATAAACAATATTTTATCTATGTGCATGTGAAATGTTCCGAAGTATGGTTTTATTTATGGTTCTATCGCCATGAAATCATACAGGTGCCACCTCTAGAATGTTCCGTACTGTATCTTTAAGTAGTTTGTGTAAATGCAGCTGTTAAGAAATAGTAGAAGTACTCCAGAATACTGCAGAGCTTTTTGAAATTCTACTACTACTAGTGTTAAGTTACTAGTTTTACTACTATCTCTATATTAGTACTAGCCTATTCTTACTGCTACTACTATTACTACTACTATTACTACTACTACGTGCGACCTCCAGAAGCTGTTAAGCTGTAAAAATACTCCAGAATACTGTAAAGGTTTTTGACATGCCTGTGTAGGCTTATACTACTACGAGTATTAAGCTACTACTACTACTACTACTACTACTACTACTACTACTACTACTGCTGCTATGTGCCATCTCTGTAAATGTAGCTGTTAAGAAGTAGTAAAAGTACTCCAGAATACTGCAGAGCTTTTTGACATGCCTGTGTTTCTCTAGTAGGCTTCTACTACTACTAGTATTAAGCTACTCGTATAACTACTATTTGTAATATTAGTACTAGCCTATTCTTACTGCTATTACTACTGCTACTGGTACTGGTACTGCTACTACTACTGCTACTGCTACTATGTGCCACCTCCAGAACGTTCCATACTGTATCTTTAAGTAGTTTGTTAAGAAGTAGTAAAAGTACTCCAGAAGGCTTCTAAAACTCCTAGTGTTAAGCAACTCGTATTACTACTATCACTAATATTAATACTAGCCTATTCTTACTGCTACTACTATTACTGTAGTAGCAGTAAGAACCTCCAGAACATTCCATATTGTACTTTTAAGTTTTTGAGCAAATGTAGTTGTTAAGAAATTGTAACATTTCTCCAGAATACTGCAGAGCTTTTTGACATACCTGTGTTTCTCTACTGTAGTAGGGTTCTAATAGTACTAGTATTAAGATACTAATATCACTAATATTAGTACTAGCCTATTCTTACTGCTACTACTGCTACTGCTACTACTGTGCCATCTCCAGAAAGTTCCAGAATGTATCTTTGAGTAGTTTGTGTGAATGTAGTGGTTAGTATATTTATTCATACTTCTCATATAGAAAGAAGGTTGAATTCCCAACTTAAGTTATACTTTCTACGTGGAATTTGCATGTTCTCCTAGTGTAGAGTGACCAGACGTCCCTGTGTCCCCTGTCCCAGTGGATTTATCCAAAACCAGTGATTTGTCCCAGTTTTATACAAGAAATGTTACAAATGTCCATATTTTTTTACCAATCTGATCCCTGCCAACAGTAAAAAGACGCACAGACTGTCTTTGCTTAGTTAAAATACAGAAAAGCTGCTTAAAAACGACCAAAACACTAAGAAAATGTAACTATACAAACTCACGTGGGCAGAGTACAGAACATTTTTGCTTAATCACGCACTCTTTTCACAATTGTATCGTTACCAATCGCCCCAAAACGGGAATGTCCCAGTTTTTGATTTCGATAATCTGGTCACTCTATCCTTGTGTCTCTCCGTAGGTTTCCAACAATCAAAACATACAATAAACTAATCCTCCAGCTCGCTACTCCTCACCCTGCAGCGTCCAAGTATGGAAGAACGTAGAAAACGCTTCACCTGCTTTTTTTCCCCCCCGCAACATTCAATTAAACTTGTGCGCAAACACGGAAACGACAACAAATTACGGTAATATGATCGCCATAATAACGACGCCGTCTCGAGCGCCACGTGTCGATGTGCGGAGGACTCGAACGCCAACACAGCTGTCCGCGCATCCCGGAACCTCCTTGTTTTTGCATGAGAACTAATGCGCACTTGCCTACCCCCCAAAAACACTCGGTCATTAAGCCTTGCCTTTAAATGAAGTGGAATAAGAGCTCCTAATTAGACATGTTTTTTCCCCTCCTCTGTGTGGTGAAGTGAAGCAATCAGGCGGCAAGGGGGAAGTAACGCGGGAGGGAGGGAGTCGCGCGACGCCCTCTCCTCGACGCCTACTTTTCGCTTTTGCCACTAAGCCCCCTGACCTAAAACAACTGCCCAGATTTTGCGTCGTCGTCTTTGGATTACGGTGATTCCGACGGTATTTTAATTAGAGTTCAAAATCTTGCAAAAAGAAACTGCAATTGAATGTTTTTCCTCGCTTTCCTAGTCACTTTTCGCATGGTTTTAAAGCTGCGCGATGTAACTTTTCAGGCGAAACTTCGGCGACTCGTTTGTCGTCGTGGAGATTGCCAAAAATGTTCAACGGTAAAGCATTAAACGTATCAATGTACGTGGAAATAAGTAGGTTTTACTCTATCAAGTTACAGGTCAGATCTGTGGAGAGTTTCTGAACAATAAAAATGAACCAAAATAATTTAACAAATGCAATATATATACTGATAAGTTTAATGCCGTACTGTGGAATATTCCAGGCAAAACAATATAACATCTTCATGGAGAAATGAAATGGTTGACCTCAAAATAGTAAGGCAATTAATTGAATTTTTATCACAATTTCGATTTGTGTGTCAATTAATCTGAAAACTCGACGATTTAAAGCTTAATAAAGTTTATTTTGGGATATTTTTTATAGAAATAAGTTTATTTATTTTGTTTTTTTAAGCATAGAGATTCTTGAACAGCTGGATATGTAGTTTATTTTGGACATATTTATGTTTTTCTATGCCTTATTTCATGTTCAATGTATGTTTTATTCATTTTATGTTTTATACATCGCAAAACTGCTCTAAAGGTGTACATAAATTATCAATAAAGTGTTTTTTTGAGAGAGAAATGCTGAATAAAAGCATCGTGTAACTCAAAAACAATCGTTTGAATAATCATGATTTCAGTATTGACCAAAATAATCGTGATAATGATTTTTTTTTGTTTCCATAATCGAGCAGCCGTACCCAACAGAAAAGTTTTGTAGTACACTTTTGAAACCGAATGCCTTTCTCGTTACAAACTCACTGAATCGAGTGTCTTGCACAATGGCAAAACCCGCTTCAGGCAAGTCTTTAACTGACAACTCTTGCATACTCCGCAGTTTCGAACCGTTTGAAAACTTCGAAATCTTGCTTACTTCGAGTTACGTAACCAAACCCGACGTAAAAAAAAAAAAAAAAACGATCAAAAACACGACTCTGACAATATCCATGTCCGTATGTGTGCCGAAGCCAGACAATCGCCCAGCAAGGGGGAAGTAATGCGCCACGGAAAGGGGAGGGGGGTTCGAAGCTGCCTTTCTTTCGCCGCCTACTTTTGCTAAGCCCCTAACCTAACCACCGGCCAGATATTGCATTGTCATCCCTGGAATGTTGCTGCAGATAACTATCGTGTGTACGGCCCGCGGTTGGCCCGGCCTGCAGTGAAAGAGCGAGGGATTCGGGGAGGGGTGGAGGGGCGGAGGTCGGGGGTAAAGATTGTTTTGCACAGTCGGGTGGGTTAGGTGAAGCCGTTGTACCTTTTTAACCCAAAATACAGGTCGGGTCTAGTGTTTAAGAGCGCTCCCCGGGGCTATGGGAGGGGCGGGTTGCGTTATGTGCGCGCTTGTAGCATCTCGGGCAACAAGAGGTTATCGTCAGAGCATATTTGCCGTACTTTTACCGAGGTTAATTTGATATTTGGACATTTTAAGCATGAAAAATGAGCATGAACAGAAAGAAACCGTCATGCTTCAACTATCAACAAAGAAAATCAAGACTTTTTGGGCAAGATTTTTTGTCAAATTCACTTCCAGTTGCAGAAACACTGAATGATTTGGCAATTTTTAAGTGCTGAACTGAACTTAAACTTAAAGAAATGCTACTGTTTGTTCAGAAAGTCTTTATTCTTAAGTTTTCTGAAGACTTTTCATCGTTCAAAAGATATAATAATTTGTTTTAAATCGTTAATAACACATTTTTCATCATCATGACCAAGGCTGTGCAATTAATTTTGATTTTGTTTTGATTGCAATTTCGATTTCTTTATCAAACAATCTCCAAACGATTAAGGCTTAAAGTTTATTTGGGGATTTTTTTAAATATAAACAAGTATATTTATTAGATTTTTAAAAATATAGATATTGTAGAACAGCTGGATATATAGTTTAGTTCATGTTCAAAGTATATTTTATTCTTTTTTTGTTTTGTTTTAGACACTGCAAATCTGCTCTACAATAGCCTAATTATTTTCAATTTGAAAGTTTTGCGTAAATGATCAGCAACAACGTTTTCTGAGAGAGAAATGCTGAATAAATGCATCGTGTAACTAAAAAATAATAGTGTGAATAATCGTGATTTCAATATTGATCAAAATAATCCTGATAATGACCCCAATCATGACAGGAATTTGAGAAATTTTGCCTAGTTTTCCGTTCTGCAACAATATTCCAGATTCCATGGGCCAGGTTTTCGTTTACTTCGTTTATTTAATATCCCGACAGGAGTCCCCCCGCTGCAGTTGCACTTTAGAATAGCTCCAAAGGCTCGGTGTCAGTTAAGATGTTCCAAGACTTCATCTGGGCACAAAAAGCTTGTGGAGAGCGCAGACGAATAGAGACGTGTCAAAGGAAAGGAGGCCGGCAGTTGCAGATGTCAGGACCCAATTTGCATCGACAGCAAAGGGCCAAATTGTCGGGGTGGTGGGGGCCGACCCTCCAGCCCGCTCCCTCTTTTGGGGAGTAACTAAAAAGGGATGCCCATGACTGCCCCGCGCACACCGGACAAGCTCCAGTAGCTGATGGAGGACGAGGGTCTCTCCCATCTATAGACCAGTGATTACCAACAATTTTATCTTATGGCGTTCCTATCTGTGTAAGAAAATAACCCTTTGATTGGTGCTCTTTTGGGTATGCCTAACACACAAGACAAGCTCCAGCAGGCAGGGAACTCTCTCCACTTCTACAGGCCAGTGGGTAAAAACTATTTGGCTTATGGAGTTCCTATCTAAGTAAGGAAAAATAACCCTTTGATTGGTTTTCTATTGGGGTAGGACTTAAAAGCAAAGCTCATGACACTCTAGACAAGCCCCAGCAGACAGGGAACTCTTTTCACTTCTCTAGGGAAGTGGGCACCAACTTTTTAGCTGGTAGAGTTCCTATCTACATAAGGAACTAACCCTTTGATTGGTGCTCTTTTAGAGTAGGACTAAAAATGAAAGCTCATGACACTCAAGAGAAGCTCCAGTAGGCAATGGAGGACCAGGGTCTCTCAGATCTATAGACTGGTGGTTACTAACAATTTTAGCTTGTGGCGTTCCAGTCTACATAAGGAAATAACCCTTTGATTGGTGCTCTTTTCGGGGGAAGACGATGACACACCAGACAAGCTTCAGTAGGCAGGGAACTCTCTTCACTTCTATAGGCCAGTGGTTATCAACAGTTTTAGCTGGTAGAGTTCCTATTTACATAAGGAAATAACCCTTTTATTGGTGCTCTTTTAGATTAGGACTAAAAATGGAAGCTCATGACACACAAGACAAGCTCCAATAGGCAGGGAACTCTTTTCACTTCTATAAGGAAGTGGGTACCAACTTTTTAGCAGGTGGAGTTCCTATCTACACAAGAAAATAACCCTTTGATTGGTGTCATTTTAGGTAGGACTATGACACACCAGAGAAGCTCCAGCAAACAGGTAACTCTCTCCACATCTATAGGGAAGAGGGTACCAACTCTTTAGTTAGTATAGTTCCTATCTACGTAAGGAAGTAACCCTTTGATTGGTGTTCTTTTGGGGTAGGACTAAAAAAGGATGCCCATGACACACCAGACATGCTCTAGTAGGCAATGGAAAGCCAAGGAACTCAATTTTTTTTTGTGGAGGCCCTATCTATGTAAGGAAATAACCCTTTGATTGGTGCTCTTGGTGCCTATTAAACACAAGACAATCTCCAGGAGGTAATAGAGTGTCACTTCAATAGGCCAGCAGTTATCGACCCTTTGACTGGAGTTTCTAAGACTTGGACCAAACCAAGATAAGAAAAAAAATAACCCTTTGATTGACCCTAATATAAATCTTTCCACTTTTTAACATCTTTGAGCTCTGTGTGCGTGAAAATAAGAGTCTAAAAGCTAAAAAAGAATCATCAGTAACTGCAAATTCTTCAAGCGTTAAAACATTTTCTCGTCCCAGTATGAGGAAGTGCACGTTAGCATGCTAGTTGGTGCATTACGGTGAGGGCAAAATACGCTCTGGCCTCTGAAACTTGCGAAAAGCATGAATAAATAAGACGTTCTGAATGCATAAGTGAGGAATAACTTGTTTTTTTTTAATGAAGTAATTTTGTTTTTCACGTTTTTAAGACGGTAAAAATCAGGTACAGCGTCTTCGAGATCTCGTCATTATTTGTGACATGATTTGTGTTTATAGTCTGCATGTTTGAAATAAATTCATTCATTCATTAAATCAACAAGTCAACCATCAAGATTGCAGCACACAGCCTCCGTTCGGCAGCTCTCTCATCAGGCAAAGTTTTTTTCCTTTCTTTCTATACCGCCATGTTTTTTTTTCTCGCACACAAATGTCCTGCAGGCAAGGAACAAAGCGAGCAGAACTGATTACTGCGCGCTCGCCCCGCTCCGCCAGTCGAAAGTCTGTTTGGCTTCCTAATGAGCGCACTAAAACCCCAATTCATCACCCATAACCCCTTCGCAACCTACCCTGAAATCCCTCCCATTATGACCAGCAGCCCAAGGACAGCGCGCTTACAGCAGGCGGCCCGCGACGGGTCAAGGGCGGGCGGCGAGAGGGGAGGAGAGGCTGGGTCAGAGTGGAAAGGAAAGTTTTTGAAGGACTTTGAGAGAACGGTGAAAGTCGAGATGGGCTTTGTTGCGTTTTTTTTAACCAGGCATTTAAATCTGTTGAGCTGATGTTGTGAGGAAAAGCATGGTAATATTAAAAAAAAAAAAAAAAAACACACTATGATTTTTTATTGAAAACAACTTTCTTTTGTCTAAATCAGGGGTGTCAAACATACGGCCCAGGGGCAGGATCCGGCCCTCCAAGACCTTTAATCTGGCCCTTGGCTGATTTTCTACAAAAATATTTCAATATTTTCTATTAAAATATTGGTAATTTTCTGCGGCGCTGAGCATAGCAGCGTCTCCAGTGTCTCTGTACGTGGCCCCTCCCACCAGAGCAGCACAAATGAAGACTTGTCTCTTTCCAAACGCTCTTAAAGGACGATCGTTTTGACTGTTGACCGTGACACCCTCATCAGAAAAATGTCAAAAATGAGAAAAGTGGAGCTGAGTGCAGAGACTTATTCCTATTTACGTACAAGTTAATGTAAAAACATTGTGTTGAAATTACATTTTTCTTAAAGTTTCAGGTTGTTCATAATATTATAACATTTTGTAAAAGAAAGAGTTCATCAATTTAAAAAGCTTTCTGTAATAGATTTGCGTTTCTCTGCACAAATATTTGAACTTATTGTTATTTTTGGGGTTTATATGACATGAGTTTTCTGATCCGGCCCCTTTGGGATCAAAGTCGGTTGGATACGGCCCCCGGACCAAAATGAGTTTGACACCCCTGGTCTAAATCATTTTTGGGCGGCTTTGTCAGGATCTGCATGTAGGTCTGCAATATACAGTTCTGATCTGTGACCTTATCGTCATTCTGGATAAGCATTTCTAGCCAGTATTTTTATGTTTATTCCTTTCACTTCTACATATGTGAATTTTGATTTTCTGTGGTCGCAAAAACTGAAAACAAAGCACAGAAACAGACTGAATTCTGCTCCTGATCTGCTGCTGGGCTCTCCTCCTGCACTTGGACTGGAACGCGCTACAAAAACGCAGACAGACCCAGCTATCTCATTAGAAATGTTGAAATGTTTAGACATGTTTGTGTAATTTCTAATCTTTTTGTAATTATTTTATTGACTATCTTGTTCCAATATTGCTGGTTCAATTGAATGTTGAAAAGAAAAATAAATGTGCTACACTTAATGTCCAAATAGTCCAAATTGGAAACATGCGATGACTTCTGCCAACCTGCTGTGATAAAACCCACTGAAGTAATAAATGTGATCAGTGGTAAAATGAAGACTGCAGATGTATGTGCAGTTTGGAATCATCTTGAATTTGGCGCCTCATCTCTTCTAATCACATGTATCCAGTGCAATCGAAGTTGTGCGTCAGTGGGGAAATGATGAAAACTGAGGTATGGTTGTACTGTATTTTTCGGACTATAAAGCGCACTTAAAATCCTTCAATTTTCTCAAAAATCGACATAATCCAGTGCACCTTTATGTATTAATTCTGGTTGTGTTTACTGACCTCGAACTGACTTTCTGTGGTACACGGCGCTCAAAAATCTGTTAAAATGTTTTTGTAAGATCTTGGTAAACTACAAAGCCGCACCCCTTGATAGATTGTCGGAGCATTACGGCGACCGTAGTCAGGAGCCTCACGGAGTAAGTCATGTCCTTTAGTGTAATAGAAGCTGAACAGCATCAGTACACAAAGAGAGAGCTGTTTTTTTCAGCACTTAATGTTTATGCAAATGAGCCATGTGGTTTTAAGTTTCGTTTCTGTAAAATGCAAACAAATGTGCGCATTATTACTGACTGTATATGTGAGTCGTCCTCGTAGGAAATAAAAATCCAAATTTAAATGATCCATCCACATTCACATTCATAATCCACATTCACCAAGACAGGGAGGCAACGCCGGGCGAATTACGCCACGATCTGCCGATGGATCGTGGACGCCTCGACTAAGGATCAGTCTCAAGTGTCGTCCGTTTATTTCGCTTAATGCGTCTTTTAATCCGGTGCAATTTATGTACGAAAATAGACATTATTGATATTGCGCCTTATAATCTGATGCGCTTTATAGTCCAAAAAATACGGTAATTGTTGATTAGCCGAACATAACCGAACTCTACGGTGACATGTAGATGAAGAAAACTGGGCCGTTTTCTCATTTTGTCAGATTTTGTCAGACTTACAACCGTGAACAGAGCCCGCCGGAAGTTGTCATCGCATGTTTCCAAACGTTTTCCTGAGCTTTTTATTTATCGGTTTCTTTTACTAACGTCTCTAAATACATGAATCAGATTTTTCATAATTCCCTCGTATTTCCACCCCTGTACCCCATCCCCGTTTGCCCCCTCTCCCTCTCCTCTCCAGCCCTTGTGGCGTCCCAGTCTGAGCGCAGGAATGTCCGGAGCGACGACCACTTTCTCTACCAGCGGGAATGTCCCAGTGTTCCAGACCTCTCAGCTTTAATAGTCCGCCTTCCCATCACCGCCAGCTCTGGAATTCACTGGGAAAGGGAATGTTGGATTGGAGCTAATGTTGATCCATAAGCAAGGGTCTTGGGAATACGCTGCGTTCAAGTTCTAGAAATTGTTTACGTCAAATATTCAGATGCGGGGGCAAGAGTCATTACAATTTTGAGCTATTTTGAGAGAATTGTCAAAACATAAATTTCACAAATGTTGAACTTGGATTCGCGAAATTGCCGTAGCGTCATTGCTCAAATCTTGTCATTTGAGTTTTATCCAAATTTTCTGTAAAAACATTTTTGACGTGGATTTGCCGCGACAGAAATGACGTTGAGGAAAGGTTTTTGTTTTGTTTCACGCACGTAATCAAGGGTAATTTCAGAGATAGCCGCATTCTTTTCGAATTATTTGCAAAATTCTTCGACGTTTACAGTTTTTACGACGCGGTTTCCAGTGTTATGACAGCACCTGAACGCAATCTACCGGCTCGAACTGAAGCGGAGTGTGTTAAAATGCATATATAGTTAGTGTGTTTGGAGGAAAGCGAAGCGCGCGGGTTAAACTCCCAGTGTTGCTCATTACACCGGCTCGGCCCTGATCCTCCCGACACCTGAGCGGTAACCAAGAGATTACAGAATTGATGAATCCGTGCTTTCAAATGCAGCTGTTTTATTCTGCTTTAGTAATTAATTCTTTTTCCGATAGCGTATTGATTAGGCGTAGCCCCTGATAAAGTTCAAACTGAGAGGGATCCCCCAGGGGTCGACGCTGGGCCCGCTGCGAGAAGCCGGTGGAAACCTACGCTTCCACCTGCTTCGCACTCAAAGCAGTTTAGACTCATAAATTTGCAACAGTAACTAGAAAGGAACCAAGGGGAAACGCGTGTAAGATATTTCGCGTCGTGTTTTGACTTTGCTAGAATTTACGTTAAAGCAAAATGCGGGTATGTTTTGAAAAATAATATTCGTCTCGATTAGAAATTACATTACAAATTCACTCTTTCTACAAGTCCACATCTCTTCTAATCGCAGACATGTCAGTGGGGAAATTATAAAAACTGATTTATGGTTGTAATTCTTGATTTGCTGAACATTTGATGGACATTTTTAAATTTATTTTAAGATTTTGTCAGACTTATACCGTGAACAGAGCCCGCCGGAAGTTGTCATCGCATGTTTCTAAACGTCGTCCTGGTTTGTGACGTAACATTGACTAGAGATGTTTGTTTTGCACTTAAATAAGTCTACTGTTGGTCAATTAACTCCTTATTTACTGGTTTATTTTACTCAATTCTCAGATTTTTCATAATTTCCTCGTACCACCAACCCTGAGGAGAAGTGCCAAGAGCTAAGAGGGAAAATTTTGTGTCATGTTTTGACTTTACTAGAATTTACGTTAAGCAAAATGTGGGTAGATTTAGAAAAATAATATTGGTCTATATTAGAAATGACATTACAAATTCACTATTTCTATTTCTAAGTCCTAAAAGGAATGAGAAACTTTCATTATTTTGTGCATTTTGTTGAGTTTGGCTATTAGGGCTGAGTATCATTAAGAAGTTGCCGATACGATACATACCTTGATACAGTGAGCTTTCGATTCGATACGATATATTTCAAATTGATTCAGTACAGTTCAATAAAAATTAATAGCTAAATCATGGCTGTGATACTAAAAGTCTTTGTTAAATCATTTCTTGTGCAAAGTTAACATGAAACACAAACATTTTAATCATCAAAACTGTCAAATTTGTCGCATAAATGAGTTTCCTTCCTCTAAACAAGCAACAAAACTGTAGCTCTGTAACAAAATAATTTAGTAAAATATACAAAAAAATACTTTTGGAGATATATTGATTCAGCAGCCCATGATATCGATACCAAACTATACGATTTATTGATATTTTTTATATTTTTGCACAACCTTACTGGCTATTTTTTCATTTTGTAGAAACATTTTTCACTTCTAAATTTGTAAATTGAAAAAAAAAAAAGCAGACCTACATGCAGATCTTGACAAAGCGGCCCAAAAAATTATTTAAATCAGGGGCGTCAAACTCATTTTGGTTCAGGGGTCGTATCCAACCGACTTTGATCCCAAAGGGGCCGGATCAGAAAACTCATGTCATATAAACCCCCAAAAATAACAATAAGTTCAAATATTTGTGCAAAGAAACACAAATCTATTACAGAAATCTTTTTAAATTGAGCAATGTGACAATAGCACAGAATGTTTGGCCATTGATTGCCGGTTCAAAACCCACTCTCGACACAAATATCATGTTTGGAAGTGTGATTCCAGCTCCCATTGTTGAGTGCTGCTGTTGTGTCCATGAGCACGACACTTAACCCACCTCGACCCCCAGTGTCTGTGTACACTGGTGTATGAATGTGTGAGTGGTTCCTTCATCTAAAGAGCTTTGAGTGTCTGGAAGGTGTAAAAGCGGAAAAAAAAAGGACTAAACCAGGACTGAACCAGGACTAAAACAGGACTAAACCAGGACTGAACCAGGACTGAACTAGGACTAAACCAGAACTAAAACAGGACTAAACCAGGACTGAACCAGGACTAAAACAGGACTAAACTAGGACTAAACCAGAACTGAACTAGGACTAAAAAAGGACTGAACCAGGACTAAACCAGAACTGAACCAGGACTGAACTAGGATTAAAACAGGACTAAACCAGGACTAAACTAGGACTAAACCAGGACTAAAACAGGACTAAATCAGGACTAAAACCAGATCTAAAACCAGGACTAAACCAGGACTGAACTAAGACTAAAACAGGACTAAAACAGGACTGAACCAGGACTGAACTAAGACTAAAAAAGGACTGAACCAGGACTAAACCAGAACTGAACTAGGATTAAAACAGGACTAAACCAGGACTAAACCAGGACTAAAACAGGACTAAATCAGGACTAAAACCAGATCTAAAACCAGGACTAAACCAGGACTGAACCAGGACTAAAACAGGACTAAACCAGGACTGAACCAGGACTAAAACAGGACTAAACCAGGACTGAACCAGGACTGAACTAGGACTAAACCAGAACTAAAACAGGACTAAAACAGGACTAAACCAGGACTGAACCAGGACTAAAACAGGACTAAACTAGGACTAAATCAGGACTGAACTAGGACTAAAACAGAACTGAACCAGGACTAAAACAGGACCAAACCAGAACTGAACTAGGACTAAAACAGGACTAAACTACTATTTTTGGTTTAATTTTGAAAAACAAATAAACGAACGATACACGGATTGTTATGGAACCTTTTTTATACAAAGAAAATGTTTGTGTGTATAAAAATCTAACGATGGTGACAATGGTGTACGAGTGTTTGCCCACTAACCAGATGGTAACTAGTTTAAATCTCATAAACGTTCCTTCATCTAAAGAGCTTTGAGTGTCTGGAAGGTGTAAAAGCGGGAAAAAAAAGGCACTCAAGTATTACTTATTAAGACAAGAACCACTAAAAACGACATTATGAGATTGTAAATGTGACAACCTTTCACATTTATCCTTTTTTTTTTTTCTTTGCAGAACTCATGCCATTCAGATTTTTCCAATTGTACTGATTTTGTTGTAAATTTTAAAAACATTCCTCTCGCTAAAACATTCAGAAAGCCTCATTCTTCTCGAGCGAACCCCCATCGCAACGCCGCGCTTGTACCTCGCAGCGACTCCCCTCTCCCCGTCTCGCCTGAAAAAACCCGCCCGCACCCTTTCACAAAACTCGTCTTTCATTTTCTTATGGCTGCGTTTTTCCCGTGCAGCCGGCGAGGTGGGAGAGGGGGGCGAGGGGAGCGTCTGATCAACACAACACAGGGGCTTCTCGGGGCGAGCTCTCCGGGGAGCCAACTAGCAGCGGGCGAAAATCAGGTGGAGCTTTAAGAGACAGGAGCGCTCCTGTCTTGTCAGGCCCTCTCACCTGACAGACTGGTTTACGAGTCAATAACAGCGCCCGGCCCAAGTGTCCTCCGCCGGGTCTGGTTCACATTGACTTTTAACCACAAAAGGAAGGAAGGAAGTAGTACGAAACAAACTACGGTGAGCCACTGGTGTAATATGAAAATGTTGGTTAAAAGAAAAAAAAAAAAAAAATCTGTTTAGGTACCGCAGCTGTTGAGCTCGTGAACTCGTGTGAACCGTGTGAACCGTCGTTTTACAAAATAAAACCAAGAATAACTAAAAGAATATTGAAAATAACAACAGTTTTCTTCATTATTTGTCTCCAAAACCAAAATGAAAAAAACAGATAATGATTTGTTTTTTCAGTTTTTGATTTTGTGTTTAAATGAAGAATTCGAGAAAAAAAAAAAAAGGATAATCAACGTTTCGTATTTCGGTGACTTAAACTGCGAAGCCGGACTGAACCAGGACTGAACTAAGACTAAAACAGGACTAAAACAGGACTGAACCAGGACTGAACTAAGACTAAAAAAGGACTAAACCAGGACTGAACTAGGACTAAAACAGGACTGAACCAGGACTGAACTAAGACTAAAAAAGGACTAAACCAGGACTGAACTAGGACTAAAACAGGACTAAAACAGGACTGAACCAGGACTAAACCAGAACTGAACCAGGACTAAAACAGGACTAAACCAGGACTAAACCAGGACTGAACCAGGACTAAAACAGGACTAAACCAGGACTGAACCAGGACTGAACTAAGACTAAAAAAGGACTAAACCAGGACTGAACTAGGACTAAAACAGGACTAAAACAGGACTGAACCAGGACTAAACCAGAACTGAACCAGGACTGAACTAGGATTAAAACAGGACTAAACCAGGACTAAACTAGGACTAAACCAGAACTGAACCAGGACTAAAACAGGACTAAACCAGAACTGAACCAGGACTAAAACAGGACTAAAACAGGACTAAACCAGGACTGAACCAGGACTAAAACAGGACTAAACAAGTCTTTGTTTCTCTACAGCAAATCAAGTAATCCAAAGTATTCAGATTACATTACTCACTTTAAGTAATTTAATGGATTACGTTACAAACTACATTTTGGGGTATGTAATCTGTAATCTGTAGGGGATTACATTTTAAAAGTCACCTTCCCAACACTGGTTATATACTATGAAAATGTCGGTATAAAAAAAAAAAAAATAAAATGGCGTTGGCGTAATTGGTTGAGTGTTCGCCAACTAACCAAATACCAACTGGTTTGAATCTTATGTTTAGACACTGCAGCTGTTGCGCTCACAAACTTTGATATGGTACGATTTAAATACGACGAAAACGAAAAAGTTGATGAGTATAAAAGTCGACGACGGCGTTGGCGTAATTGGAGTTTTGTCCCACTAACCGGACGACAACCGGTTTGAACCTCATGTTTGGAGGCTGCAGCTGTTGCGCTCACAAACTTTAACATGCTACCATTTATTAAAAAAAAAAAAGTTTAAAAAGTCTATGGCAGTAGTGGTGTAGTCGTGTTTGCCCACTAACCAGATGATAACCGGTTTGAATGTTTGGATGCAGCAGCTGTTGCGTTCACCAACTTGGTCACACTTTATAATAACTACACCTTATTTAGCCTTAATAAAGCATGAACAAAGACTTAATTAATAATGATTCACGCTTATTAACTACTTAATTACTACTTGAATTAGCACTTAACTTGCACTTAATTTGCCTGTGCTGTAAATAGTTACTCATAAGTATTTCTTACTTAATTACTCATGAACTAACCATTTGCGTGTGCATTTGTAAATGTATATTTAAGTACAAATTTGAGCATTTATTAATGATTAATAAGCCATGAAAGAATGATTTACTAGTAATGCATTATTGTTTCTCTGGAATTTGACCAACCTTAACAAATGCTTAATAAACATAATTAGCCTTCACTTTAGAAAAGCTCTCAGAAAGACTTAACTAACAGATAACAGCTGCCTGAATGATAATTTCATTGCATTATTAGTAAATCATTCTCTCATCGCTTACTAATCATTAATAAATGCTCAAATTTTTACTTAAATATGCATTTGTAAACATGCAAATGGTTAGTTCATGAGTAATTAAGAAGTGTTGAGTAACTATTTACAGCACAGACGAATTAAGTGCAAGTTAAGTGCTAATTCAGGTAGTAATTAAGTAGTTACTAAGTGTGAATCATTATTAATTAAGTCTTTGTTCATGCTTTATTAAGGCTAAATAAGCTGTAGTTATTATAAAGTGTTACCACAAACTTTGATATGACACCATTTATATAATAATAAAATGTTGTTGGGTGTAAAAGCCTACGATGGCAGCAGTGGTGTAGTCGTGTTCGCCCACTGATCAGATGGTAACAGGTTTGAATCTCATGTTTGGAGACTCCAGTTGTTGCTCTATACCACAAAACTTAGACAAACTTTATTGATCCACAAGGGAAATTATTTGAGACAGACTCTAATGGTGGCAGTGGAGCAACAGGTTGAGCGCCCGCCCACTAACCAGAATGTAACTGGTTTGAACCTCATCTGATATGACCAACGCACTTAAGTGTAATACATATAGAACCTCAGTGATTACCGTATTGAGTTTTCACCCATTGACCAGAGGGTAAAAGGTCTGAATCGTTTCTGCGGCTGCACCACAGACGAGCTTTGGTGCGCCATTGATGTAAGATAAAAATGTGTCATCTGGGACTGCAGTGGCTTAGTGGGTTAAGCGTTCACCCACCGACTAAAGAATAACAGGTTTGAAAGCGTATTCTGCAATTATTACGCTGTGAAAACAAGCTTTGGTAAACCACAGGCATAATACGGAAATTACACGTATTAGACAAAAGCATATTCTTTGGATGACTAGTATAGGGCTGGGGATCATTCAGAAGTTGCCACGATATGATTTATATCTCGAGACAAAGAGCTTACGATTCGATAAGATATTACAAATCGATTCTTTACGGTTCAATAAAAAAAAAAAAAGGCTAAATCTTGGCTGTGATACTAGAAGTCTTCGTGACTGCCGTGAGTTTATATGCATGTTTCGCGACAACTAGCATGCTAACCACACTTCCTGATTACCGGGCAATAAGACGCATTATATTTAGACTTATTTGGACCTCAAAAGCTGCTTATACGATAAATCTGCACTGGGGTAAGACAGTTTTGCTTGAATACACAGGGAAAAAAATCCGTTATCCTAGTACATAATACTTTAACTTAGTACTAGGGTTGCAACAATAACAAAAATATCATGATATTGTATCGTTAAAAGTCTCTCAATAATATCGTGGGATCAAATCACAAGTTTCTTTACTTAAATTCATTGTTATGGTGCAGCAACAGCTAAAAAAACAGAGGGGACTACATCGACCATGATCCTTTGCTCCGTTTTGGCGCAAACTACATGAAAAAATAACAGTTCTAAGCACTTTTAAGTCTTAGTTCTTGGGATGAAGTCTTGCCAAGGCATTTTAAGACAACGCAATTTTGTTAGAATCCACAAAATATCGCAATAAATACCGTACGGTGAGATGTAAATTGTGAAAATATCGTACTGTAAGATTTGGATATCGTTACATCCCTACTTTGTTAAACCACTTCTTGAGCAAAGTTCATATGAAACACAAACATTTTAATCATCAAAACAGTGAAAATGTTAAATGTGTCACATAAACGAGTTTCAAGCAACAAAACTGAAGCTGTAACAAAATAATTTAGTAAAATATACCAAAAAATACTCTTGGTGATACATCGATAGAGCAGCCTAGGATAATCAATTCTGTATTATCACATTAAACTAAACGATATATCGATATTTCAATATTTTTGCACACCTCTAATGACTCGTTGATTGGTATTTGCCCACTAACCAGACAGTAGCTGATTCAAATCTCGTCGAAGTGTTTTCCTCACTCCACTCACAGTCTCACCAGTGATATTTCCAAAGCCCAAGCCGTCAAACTCCATCTGCTAATCCAAAATCCAACGCGGCATCTCCGTCCTAATCAATACTGACAAATAACGTATGACCCCCGCAAAACGACGGCTCAAATCTTGCTTTTAATATCGCGAGGAGATAGGAAAATATAATTAGAAAGCGGAAGTTAACACGCTCACATCTCCTGGCGTTAACATTAAACCGAAATTACGACGAGTCCTCGGTGCAGACTGTCCATTTTAAGGAAGCTCCGCGGGTCATTTCATTACGGCCCAATTCTGTGGCACTAATTTTTGACGTTAGCGAGTTGACAGGAGTCGGAAATTGCAAAGGAGGGCGGCTGTTATCAGTGCGAAAGATAGAAATTGAAGCAAAGCCAAGTCATTCTCCGGGATATCATTGCCAGGGAGTCCATATTGACAATACCAGACAGATAGCTCATCTTTTGTCCATTGGCGTAATTGCATGTGACATCTTAAGTACTTTTTGGTGGATATGTTGCTGTTATGCGCAAACTTTCGATACTGGCAGCGTTCCTAACTACTCTTACATTGACTATATGAAAGTTTAATGTCGGGCAGTTCAATATGTCAGCCATGCAGTCTTCCACTCGCGAAAACGTGATGGATGGAACTTTGACAAAAAAGTATCGGCAAAAAATAGCAGGAAGTTTATCGTATTTGCGTCCGTTTGTTGGACATGCTTGTCATTATCGGTTACGGTACTTCAAATCACGTATTTCGACGAATGTTTAGACGAGGTTAAAGGCGGAGGGTGTAACTTTTCTGGACTTTTCTTCGTGGAGATGTCATTGCGTTGTCCGGGAGAGCGAACAAGACCAAGTTACAGGTCAGATCTGTGGAGAGGCGACCCCGCTCACAGTAAAAACAAGCAGGTGAAAGACCCTCAACCAAAAAGTTACACAGTGCACCATTTAGATCAATATATTCTACAAAATAACTCTGTCTGCGGTGATAGTGGCTCAGTTGGTACAGCAAACACCTTGTAACCACAGGGTCGCGGGTTCATTTCCAGCTAAGTAGGGATGTAACGATTTCTAAATCTCACGGTACGATATTTATTGTGATATTTTGTGGATTCAAACAAAATTGTATTGTCGTAAAATGCCTTGACAAGATTTAATCTAAAGAACTAAGACTTAAAAGTGCTTAGAACTGTTATTTCTTCTGTACTTTTCGTCAAAACGGAGCAAAGGATCATGGTCAATGTAGTTCCTTCTGGGGTTTTTTTTTCTGCATGTATTTGAGCAAAACTGTAATGCCAGAGTAGTGCTTGACATCCAAATAAGTCTAAATATAAAGCGTCTTATTGTCCGGTGATCAGGAAGTGCGTGGTTAGCATGTTAGTTGACATGAAACATGCTTATAAACTCAGGGCGGTGAATAGTTACGATGTTTGGAAAGCAGAAAGTAAGCGAGGAATATCTTTGGGCAACCGCAAAGTTTTCAAACATTTCAAATGATCTAGTTTTCACAGTTACCGTCTTAAAAACGGGATAAACAGCTCTTGAGGTCCAGATAAGTCTAAATATGAAGCGTCTTATTGTCCGGTGATCAGGAAAGGCATGGTTAGTATGCCAGTTGTCGTGAAACGTGCTTCTAAACTCACGGCGGTGAATAATTACGATGTTTAGAAAGCAGTAAGTACATGAAAAATAAGTTTGGACCACCGCAAACTGTTTCAAACGATCTTTTTTTCGCACTTTTAAGACGGTAAAAGTCAGGTAGCCTACAGCACCTTTAAGAACGCGTTAACTACTCGTACTAACGACGACTATTTCTACTTCTGCGCGCGTGTAAAAACAAAACACAATCCCCTTACACATCAATTTCTCACAAACATCTAAGTAAGAATTCCAGTCACTTTTGACCTGTTAACAACATACAGCGTCTTTCATGTTTTTTTTTTTTTTTTCATTTCTTTGATGATATTTCGGTAACATCGCTTCTATTTGTATCCCGCTCATTTAGTTAGTTCGTTAGTTTGGCCTCGTTTGAATAAGACATTATCCTCATACAACATGTGCTCCTTTTGACTCCTTATTCTCGCCGTTAATCGCCTCGCATCTTAACATCGCCAGCTCCAGACTACGCCAGCGCTACGATTAATTACCCATGCTCCTCTGCTTCGATGTTTTTTCCAAGCTCTTTTGTTTCTCCTTCCCTTCTCCTTATTGACTTTTCAATTTCTACCCCCCCCTCGCATCCACCCACCGCTGCACCGGCGAGGAGCTAGCCACAGCGAGCGGCCGACCGGGCATCCAGCCGATCCCCCCCGAGCTCGGCGCAGTGTTTTCTCCCGCGCCGGTTGGCTCGGCACCGGCGGGGCCAGCCTCTCCGCTCCCAGGCAGCCTACCCGCGGCCTCCCGTGGGATGCGAATCAAAGAGAGCAGCCCTTAAAATGTAACCGAGGGTATAATGAGGGTGCTGGGGAGGAGAGCGCGCGTGGAGAGTGGGAGTGCGGAAGAACGCAGGAATGCCGAGACGTGCAACCTGATGAAAGGGTTTGAGGTGAGACAATGGAAAAGATATGGTTATTTATTTTATTTTTTTTATTACAGATATGAATTTTTAAATTACTGACAGAAATACTGAGGGGGGGGGGGGGGGGGGGGGGTGTATGATAAGTTTGTTTTTAAGCGAATTTGCTTATCTGCTTTTAACGAAACAGAAACGGAAAACAGAAATGGAAATTTTTCGAGCCAGGTTACAAATTCTTGGTACGATTTAGCGATGATTTTAACAGAGGAGGAGATATGGGGTTGTTTTGAGAGGAGTTGACATGACTGAAAACGTTTCCATTACATTTTCATCCAAATTTGACTTGTTGTTTGGGGTAAAAATAACAAGTCCCAATAAAGTCAAAATTTGGTCAAAACCTTCTCTACTATTCCACAGTAGAGGCCACAGAAGCAGGTTAGTGTTTAAGATAAACGATTTTGAAGGAAAAAGTAAGTATTAGATGGTCAAAACGATATCCAAATCTCTCTGTACGATATTTTCACGATATGATATTTTGGGGAGACTAACAAACTTGTAAATATGCTACTTTTTTCTTTTAAAATGCCTTGACAAGACTTAATCCAAAGAACTTAAAAGTGCTTAGAACTGTTATTTCTTCATGTAGTTTGCATCGAAACGGAGCAAAGGATCATGGTCTATGTAGTTCCATCTGTTTTTTGCTGCTATTGTTGCACCATAACAATGAATTTAAGCAGAGAAACTTGCAATTCGATATATTGTGATGGTCCACGATGTTATTGAGAGACTTTTGACGATACGATATCGCGATATTTCGGTTATTGTTACATCCCTAGTATATATTAGGTGTAGGAAGTGGAAAAGAGCTCACTCAGAAGAACTACTGTACTGAACTCATGAGTACTGTTGTTATTAATATTGTTGTTTATATTTTTTTTCTCTGTGCTGTCCAAGTTGTCGCTTGTTGTTTGCTGTCATATTCTTGGCATCATCTTTGTAAACAGGGTCAGACATTCGTAAGTGATTTAACTTCAGCCTAAACTTCTTCGGTCATAGTTTTATGTGAAATGTTTGTAACAGTCTGTTAAGTACATGATTAAGTACATGACCGAAGAAAATAAATTACTGCTATTACTATTACGACTACAGTACAGCATTAATCTTTTAGCACATTTTGAGTTTTCTGGTGGAGAGTCCGTTACACCTGCTTGCAAAAATATCAAAATATCAATATATCGTATCGTTTAATGTGATGATACAGTATCGATATCGTGGGCTGCAGTATATTTGGTATATTTTACTAAATTATTTTGTTACCGTGCTACAGTTTTGTTGCTTGTTTAGAGGAAGGAAACTCATTTATATTATGTGACACATTTGACATTTTCACGTTTTTGTTCTGTTCTATTTGTTTGTAAAGCGTCTTTGAGTGTCCAAAATAGCACGATACAAGTCCGATGTATTATTATTGACTTGAAATATATCATATCGAATCAAAAGTGCACTGTATTGAGATATGTATTGTATCGTATGTATCGTGTCTTAGCCAATATTTCGAGGTATGTATCGTATCGTATCCTGGCCAATATTTCGAGGTATGTATCGTATCTTGGCCTGTATATCGAGGTATGTATCGTATCGTATCTTAGCCAATATTTCGAGGTATGTATCGTATCTTGGCCTGTATATCGAGGTATATATCGTATCGTATCTTAGCCAATATTTCGAGGTATGTATCGTATCGTGGCCAATATTTCGAGGTATGTATCGTATCGTAGCCAATATTTCGAGGTATGTATCGTATCGTATCCTGGCCAATATTTCGAGGTATGTATCGTATCTTGGCCTGTATATCGAGGTATATATCGTATCGTGCCAATATTTCGAGGTATGTATCGTATCGTATCCTGGCCAATATTTCGAGGTATGTATCGTATCGTGGCCTGTATATCGAGGTATATATCGTATCGTGTCTTAGCCAATATTTCGAGGTATGTATCGTATCATGGCCAATATTTCGAGGTATGTATCGTAACGTGACCAATATTTCGAGGTATGTATCGTATCTTGGCCTGTATATCGATGTATTATATATCGTATGTATCGTATATGGCCAATATTTCGAGGTATGTATCGTATCGTATCTGGCCAATATTTCGAGGTATGTATCAATATTTTGAGGTATGTATCGAATCGTGGCCTATATCGAGGTATGTATCGTATCTTAGCCAATATTTCGAGGTATGTATCGTATCGTATCGTGGCCATATTTCGAGGTATATCGTATCTTAGCCAATATCGAGGTATGTATCGTATCGTGGCCTATTATCGAGGTATGTATCGTATCGTGACCAATATTTCGAGGTATGTATCGTAACGTGACCAATATTTCGAGGTATGTATCGTATCTTAGCCAATATTTTGAGGTATGTATCGAATCGTGGCCTACGTATCGAGGTATGTATCGTACCGGCAACTTCGTAATGATGCCCAGCCCTAATGGAGATGTTATTGCTTTGTCTGGAATGTTCCGTGGTATGACTTTAAACATTTCCATCTAGCATTTAATCATTACGTGTGTTTTTATTGCTCAAAAATACAATTATTCCTTCTGTGAACAGGGCCGCCTCTCCGCAGATCTGACCTGTAACGTCGCGTAGTGCTGTAACCTAGTCCCTTAGTAGGTTTAGTCTATATTACGGAACATTCTAGACAAAGCAATAACATTTCTACGGAGACAAACAGGTAGCAGGTAGCAGGCGCTCCACCAGAAAAGGTAACGACAATCAGCAATGGGCATGCTAACCGCGCACTTCCTCATTATCGAACAACAAAAAAGCTTTAAAATTAGTACACAGCGGATTTATTTTGATCTCGAGAGTCGCTTTTAGAATCATACGTGAAAAAAAAAAGCAGGTACAGGGACGATAAACAAGCCCGACACGGCGAAAGGGGAGCAAAAGGAGCACGACTAATTTGCGCGTAACAACGGGCACGGATGAGCGCCCACACACGGCAGGTGCTGCGAATGCGGGCTAAAGCGAAGGGCTAGCCGGCTCGGGCTTGCGTAACCTTTCATTTTCAGGCGCTTCCCTTTGACTCATAAAGGAGGAAAGTGATCTCATGGGGGCAGAGGGAGCGGGAGAGGGCTGGGACCAGGGGCAAACGCAAAACAAGACAGAAATGTGTTTATCATCTTTTTTTTTTACCAGGAGAAATGCAAGCGTGGTCAGATTATAATTTCAATTTGTTGCACTTAAATAATGTCAAGTTTTAGTGAATAAATTGGACAACTAAGGCTACGTTTGACTTTTTGCGACCTGTATCTGATCTTTTAATGACAGTCCGAACAACACAGATCTGATTTTTTCAGATGTGACCCAGGCCACTTGGATATGAGCTCCTAAAACCGATACATATCCGATTTTTCGACATGCGACTTCAGTCTGAACGGCCAGGTCGCATTCATCCCACCTACACGTCAGGCTCGGAGTCTCGTCAACGGAGGGAAAGCGATTAAGAAGCGAAGTTCATTACTGGGCGGTTTTTGAAGTGATTGCCAAAGAAATGTCCAAGCTACAGACAGTCCTGGCTCCAATGTCAAGGAAAAATAAAGAGTCTGCAAGCAAAATACAAGGAGGATAAAGACTCAAACAAACGAAGCGGCCGTGGACGTGTAACCTGTCCATTTTACCAAGAACTGGACCGTATTTTAGGAGACAAGCCCAACATTTAGGCGACTTCTGTAAATACTGAGCACACTCGCTGCGGGACAACTTTTGGGCCGTTTAAAGTTATAAAAGAATGAGAACTTCACACATCAATTACTCGAGAAGGGTGCGTTGGAGGAGACGGAGCAGCCCGAGAACACAGAGAAAAATCTCGCACACCGTCTTTACTTGGAAATAGTGAGATTTATTAGGACATTTGTCTCACTAGTTGCAAGTAAGACGGTGTGCGGGATTTTTCTCTATGTTCTGGGGGGTTTAAAGTTCACACTGGAGATCACATACAAGTCGCGTTTAATTGGAAATGTGAAGGACCTTGCAAAAAAATCCAAATTGAGCATTAAGCCCTGCAGTCTGAACGTAGCCCAAAACAAGTTTAATCCTCAATCTACAGTATGTACTCCTGACTCTGACTCATTATCTGCCTGATTTTTCTGCTTTATCCGTGTTTATTGACAATTTATTCCTATTTAAATAAACTTTAAGGCCATATCGTGAAAAATTCCAAGCATAGCAATGATATTTCTACGGACACAAGCAGCTGATGGACCCTCCACTAGAAAAGTTACGCAAACTTTAGTTGTAAAGCACGGCGATTCTGGGTTCTCGGTTCACACGGGTATTTCTGTGCTGAGTTTACATGTTCTCTTTGTGTATTATAGGTAAAATAAGTTGAGAATAAAGTAGTCCTGACCAAACCTAGCTCAAGATGCCGAGGTAGGTCCCATTTCTCCCGAGAGGTTGCCCCAGCGGGATTGAAGGGCGGGTCAAATTTCTATACACCTTACACTGTTTTTAACCTTATTTAAATGGTTCACTCAACATGGTTTACGTCAAGACAACTTTGTATAGCCGAAATATAATGTTGCGTGACCTTACAGACTTTAAAATCACGTAATATTCCAAAATTATTCTCCTAATTTTGTCAAAAAATGTGCCCAAACACTACCATATTACTTTCTGTCAGTTCGTAGCCTGTTTATAATGACGACAGGAATTAATTTGAGCAACAATATGCCAAATCTGTTCACAAAATGTGCTCGATTACAGCCCCCATTGCTTCCCGTTGTTGTTCGTCGTTCTTTGTGTTTTGCCGGAGCACGTGCGGCGGGGAGAGCGCTCTGATGTAATACGGCTAAAAGGCATTTGAGCACCTGCCCCAGGAGGCTGCCCCCGTCCATTAAAGCCGCGTCCATAAGCACGACACCAGCCTCCCCGCAGCCCAGAGACGAGCAGGGGTCTCCGGGTGGGTGTCTCCGGTTTGCTCCTTTCTTCCTCCCCGCGGTCCCTGAAGGGGTCTGAAGGGGGGTTAGCCCAGGAGTCAGCCCCAAGAGAAGCTAATCTGATCCAATATAGTGCCCTGTGTACTTCGTTTGTGTGTGTGTTTACTGACTGCGAATGAAAGCAGGTCACTGATAGGAGAGGCTGAGGGGGCAGATGGTTTTGCTGCTGTGGCAGAAATAGGGTTGGATGGAAGGATGGATGGAACACAGCGCAAACGGTTAAGGAAAAGGGGAAAGAAAGTGAATTTATAGCAACTGCCGCATGCCAAATATAGTTTTAATTTAATTTAATTTGATTTAATTTTTGTTTGTTTTTTATTTTATTTTTATTTTATTTATTTATTTTTATTTATTTATTTGTGTATTTATTTATTTTTATTTCCTCTTTGATCTTTTTTGAAAATCCCAAGAGGTGAGCCTATTGCCAAAAATTACAAAAGAAAAGACAAAAGTTTGCAAAAGTAAAAATAAAGACAAAACAAAAACCAGGACTAAACCAGGACTGAACCCAGGACTGAAGCAGGACTGAAGCAGGACTCCTGCAGAACCAAACAACACTAGAACTAAACCAGGACTAAAAAAAGGACTCTAGCAGTACCAAACCAGATCAAACAACACTAAAATTAAACCAGGACTAAACCTAGACTAAGCCAGGACTAAACCAGGACTCCTGCAGAACCAAACTAGATCAAACAACACTAGAACTAAACCAGGACTAAACAAGGACTAAATCAGGACTACAGCAGACCCAAACTAGAACTAAACCAGGACTAAACCAGGACCAGTACCAAACTAGAACTAAACCAGGACTACAGCAGACCCAAACTAGACCAAACAACACTAGAACTAAACCAGGACTAAACCAGGACTAAATCAGGACTACAGCAGACCCAAACTAGAACTAAACCAGGACTAAACCAGGACTCCAGCCGTACCAAACTAGAACTAAACCAGGACTAAACCAGAACCCCAGCAGTACCAAACTAGAACTAAACCAGGACTCCAGCAGAACCAAACTAGAACTAAACCAGGACTACAGCAGACCCAAACTAGACCAAACAACACTAGAACTAAACCAGGATTAAACCAGGACTAAATCAGGACTACAGCAGACCCAAACTAGAACAGACTAACCAGACCAGCCCAAACTAGAACTAAACCAGGACTAAACCAGGACTCCAGCCGTACCAAACTAGGACTAAACCAGGACTCCAGCAGAACCAAACTAGGACTAAACCAGGACTACAGCAGACCCAAACTAGACCAAACAACACTAGAACTAAACATATTGTATTTTAGTTGCTCAAATACTCGAGTAAATCCCGTTATAGTCTTATCTCAGCCCCCAAACGAGTCCAACCACCTGCGGGGACTCTCTCCGATCCCGAACATCAGGTCTAACCCCGTTCCATTTGAGATTCTCTTATTTGGAGTTTAACCCTGACTCCGGTTGTCCCTTCACTCCAGCCCTTTTGTGTTTGACCAATGGGCCTTATGCGCTTTTCGCTTTCTTCCTTTCTCCGGGCTCGCTCAGCTCTTTAATCCGCCTCTCCACCCCCCGACCGCGGCGCTCCTCCCTTCTCCTGTCCAAAAAAGCCCGGATCACAGGCGAGTCCGGGGACGGTCCGGGCGGGAGGTGGAGGTAAAGCCTGGATATGTGGTTAAGGATTAAGATAACCTGGGCTGAGGCACTATGACGATACAAGAGCTGGATAAAAATCAAGATCAGGACTAAACCGGGGCTAAACCAGGACTGAACCAGGACTTTATCAAACCAAAACCAGGATTACACCAAGTCTAGACCAGTTTGAAGTGTCATCTCTGAAAATATTTGTCAATCTGATGAGCAAAATGATCAGGAAGAAAAAAAAAAAAACTTGGCATGAACAAGGACTAAACCAGGACTAAACCAGGACTTCAGCAGTACCAAACTAGAACTAAACCAGGACTCAAGGAGACCAAACAACACTAGAACTAAACCAGAACTCCAGCAGTACCAAACTAGAACTAAACCAGGACTCAAGGAGACCAAACAACACTAGAACTAAACCAGAACTCCAGCAGTACCAAACTAGAACTAAACCAGGACTAAAACCAGGACTAACCCAGGACTCCAACAGTACCAAACTAGAACTAAACCAGGACTCCAGGAGAACAAACAAGAATAGAACTAAACCAGGACTAAACCAGGACTTCAGCAGTACCAAACTAGAACTAAACCAGGACTAAAACCAGGACTAACCCAGGACTCCAACAGTACCAAACTAGAACTAAACCAGACTCCAGGAGAACAAACAAGAATAGAACTAAACCAGGACTAAACCAGGACTTCAGCAGTACCAAACTAGAACTAAACCAGGACTCCACAGTACCAAACTAGAACTAAACCAGGACTCCAGCAGTACCAAACTAGAACTAAACCAGGACTAAAACCAGGACTAACCCAGGACTCCAACAGTACCAAACTAGAACTAAACCAGGAATAAACAGGACTAAACCCGGACTCTAGCAGTACCAAACAACACTAGAATTAAACCAGGACTAAACCAGGACTTGACCAAGACTAAACCATGACATTATCTGGACCAAACCAGGATCAAACCAGGTCTAAAACAGGACTAAGTCAGGTCTAAACGGTTTAAATCAGAACTCAACCAAATCTAAAACAAGACTTGGACTTAACCAGACCTGCAATGAGACTAAACCAGATCTACACCAGGACTAAAACAAGCCTAAACCAGGACTAAACCCGGATTTAAATAGGCCAAAACCTGGACTATTCAATTCCTACAGATGTATTAAACAGAGACTAACCCCCAACCCTTTAAACTAGAACAGCAGAACCCGCTCTCCGCTCATTGAGACGCTCTGCCCTACAGGTAGTTCCTCCACGGCTCTGGCTCGTCTCTGAGCACGTGGGAGGATGAAAAAAGGGAAGTGTGCTGGAATGGGCCTCATTTTGGCGTTTATGCCGAGCTTCTGAGGGCATTATACGCACATAAGCTCATTTGCACGTCTGATTCCCTCTCCAAACACGCTGTAATGACTCTTTAAGCCCACGGTAGTTCTTTTACCGCACAATAGCCAAACACAGACGCAAACTCAAGCTCTTCCGGAATCGTGGAATTTGTTTTACCGTCTTCAAAATTGAATTCATTTTAAAGTCACAGCGTGTCACTTTTTGGGCCAAAGATTAAACTAAAATAAAAGCAGGAACGATGAAAATATCCACGTTTTTATTGTGAGTGGGCTCGCATCTCCACAAACCTGATCTCTTACGTGGTCAGGAGGAAGGCCTTCTCCTGCTTCTTTTCGTGGATATGTTGTTCCTTTGGCCATAATTTTCCAGGAAGTTACATACGATCTTTTAGCGGTGTAACGGTGCATGTATTTGTGCCAAACCGTGTCAGTAGAGTTCTCGCAGTTTGTGTTTGTTTACATTCCGCATGTACTACATGTGCAGCTACACGGAAAGCTCGGATCTTTAATATTCACGTGGGAACTTGTCCGTGATTGGGGCGGCAGTGTTTCCCGTGGCGCTTTATAGTTAGGGCGGCCGCTGTCGCACGTTACAGCTGCACAGTCACTGGAGCACTTTAAATCCTTGCTCAAAACGCACCTTTTCTCCCGGGCATTTACCCAGAGTTAGGGAGAGACACCTTGGCACCTTGCTGTTATTATTATTTTTTTTATTTATTATTATTCTGGTTGATTTGTCTGTTGTATGTTTTATTTTACTGTTCAGCACTTCAGTAAGCTTTGGCTGTTTTAAATGTGCTATACAAATACATTTGATTTGATTTGATTTAAACAATTGCCCCTCGCCTTGACTACGTCCCTCCAAACCACGTGAATCCTCAAAACTACAGTATATATTTTTAAAATGTTTTAATTTAATTTTTTATTAATTTTATTTATTATTTATTATTATTATTTTATTATTATTATTATTATTATGTATTGTATTATTTATTATTATTATTATTATTATATATATATATTTTTATGCGTGTTAGTTTTATATTTAGTTAAGTCTGTCTTGTTGTGGATGTGCTGGGTGTCCAATCCCTCAAATTTGACAAATTACAAAAAAAAAAAAAAAAACTACGGTCGTCGCGCGATGGTCCCCACTTTCGCCTTTCGCCGGAACTCACCGGAACTTATTTTTTATAATATTTCATACATTTGTTGCTTATCTGAGGAAGATGGACGAGTGCGACTGAAATGTTTGTTATTGCACGAATGAACACTTCGCAAGCTGCACTTTTTATCTGCAGAACAACTGAACAAATCTGACATAAATTTAAGACTCAGTCCAATATGTGGAGACACTGGTACGGTTGTCTTTTAAAAACTTAAATGTTTATTTAAGTTATTACCAAGCAGCACTTTGCATTTATTTTATTTTCCCGTTTGTATAATGTTAAAACAAATTGTTAACTTAATAAAAACACAAATAAACAACAAGCAAATGGTTTCGTATTTTGTTCCCACGCTGTACCAAAAATGAACCGAACCGTGACCTTAAATCTGAGGAACGAACCGAACCGTGATTTTTGCGAACCGTTACACCCTTACGATCTTTAACCTTAACCTTAAGCATTCTGAGCATCCTAATTCCTCCGCGAGATGAGTTTATAAGCGCTTTTGCACAAAACTTTGGCCGTCACGGTGAAGCCAACGGCAACTAGTATGCTAACTGTGCACATCCTGATGCTCTGACAATAAAAGCTGTAACAAATAACGCTTTATTCTGACCTCAAGAACTGCTCATACGATATATCTGTACTTGGTGAAAGACAAAATTAGCTCAAACACAAATGTAAATACGAGACAATCTGATGTACAGGTCCTGATCACTTTTGTTTATTCATTTTATGGCTTTTCGCGTCGAGGAATTTGACACATACCGCCGAACGAGCCCCCATAATGTTTACAGGAAGTCTAATAATTTTTGATTACCCCAGAGGAGGTATTAAAAGCCGGTTAGTCAGCAAGGATAATTTCTTATTTACACGCCCCGAGACGCCAAGAGTCTTCAAGGAACAGTGGGGCTAAACGCAACAAAACCAAATCAAACACGCCAACTGAGGATGGTAGCTGGCTGCGGGGCTGGGAAAAAAAAAGGAAAAAAAAAAAATTCATTATGCGTTTAACATAATTCATTTCGAGGGTTATCAATTTGCAAAAGACAAGGCGGATGTTCGGAGGGGGTAGGCAGACATCAAACCGGGCGAGATGAAAAGACGGAGCTAAGCGGCGTTTTAAATAGTGCTCCAATTACATGCTACGGGCTACATGCTAATCGCTACATTCCCATCTCGATTAGCCAAGTCATGCTCCACCCCCTTTTTTTTGGAAGACACGTCGGAATGTCGAAATTTAAGCTATTACGTATATTGTCACGAGATGGAACTGGCTTTCAGGGTAGAAAAAGGTCTAATCCAGAAGCAAACCTGGATTAATTTAGACTAAACCAGGTCTAAACGCTGATTTTTTGGGGATTCTTGAAGATCCATCTCCAGATTTTGAGTTATTTACGTTCTTAGCTGAAGGACTGACCAAATGTTAGATGTTTTTAGATGTTTTGTTGGGAAAATCTGAGGAGCCGCCGTAGAAAATTCACCCAGAAACTAGGGCTGAAAAAATACGGAATGCCGTTTTTCGATAATGGAATTCCGTTCAAAGTTCACATTTTAAACGCGGCCAGAAGAGTTGACGAAAAGACCGAAATCTGAACTGACAAATGAATATAAGAATCACGTTTCGGGACGTGTTTGTGCAGATCTAAACTACAGGGTTAGCCGCTTTTATACAGAATAAGACAAGAGATTTTGGCACTTGATTTGGCAAAAATCAGCTTTTAAAAATTAGCTATTTGGTCTGTTTGGACCATGTGCTGAAAGATGTTTTAATGTTTAATTTAATCAACGTGTGTCCATGGAGTTATTTGGGACATTGTAGCTTCAAAGGCTGATTTCTCTCTTAAAATAGCTCCTAAACACACCAGACTTTACAGTCGTATACTTATCAAGATTTTGATGAAATGTACACAAGGATTTTCTTTTATATATATCCAATTCCAAGTCTGTCCAATTTAAACGGGCTCTTTTCATGTTTCTGTTTTAAATGTCCCAAAAAATGGTTGATTTAGGCCATTTCATGTGTATTTTGTAGAGGTGTAACGGTACATGTGTTTTGTTTTGGTATGGGACGTTCAGTTCTGTGCAGGGCTGTACACGAGTGAGTTTTGCGCAATTTGTTCTGCCACTACATGTGCATTTACACAGAAGGCTCGGATCTTTAATATTCACGAGGGAACTTGTCTGTGATTGGGGTTGCAGTGTTTCTCGCGGCGCTTTATAGGGTGGTTTGACAACAGTTGCCCCTCGCCTTGACTACATCCCTCTGAACCACGTGAATTCTCGCAAAACTACAGTCATTTCTACAGTTTCGACGGCACAGAATCTCACACTTCCTGCAAACATTGTGGACAAGTTTGTTTTTCTAGCCAAAAATAAGAAGACTGAAGAGTAAAGAGTAAAATTTCATGCTGGAACTGTTAGTGCTGCACTTTACTTTTTGTGAAAAGTTTTGTTTACTGTTTACAAGGAATTCATTTTTTATAATATTTCATAAATTTGTTGCTTATTTGAAAATATTTTATTGAAATTTTTAGTATTACCAAGCAGCACTTTGGATTTATTTTATTTTTATGTGTGTATAATGTTAAAACAAATTGCTGGTTTAATAAAAATGAAATGAGAATGAACCGAACTGTGACCTCAAAACCAAGGTACGTACCGAACTGTGATTTTTGTGTACATCCTTAATATTTTGTAAATGAAAACGTTACATGATGAAAAACTTGTAATATGTTTTGTTCTTACATTTAGGTGAGTAAACTACATGAGAAGTTTCAAATTGATATCTCTACGTTTCAGATTTTTTCCTGTTCACCTGCAGAGTCTGTGGCCTTAAAAACTGCAGCCTTTGCGATTTCCTAATTGCGTCCATTCAGCTTGTGTTTAATGTGAGCGGTTGTAGCAGACACAAAAAGAAGCTCATTTCATTTCAATTAAGCGTCGGAATGTTGAAACTGTTCCTCCACCGGCACGTCAAATATTGCCTCTCGGTCCATTCATCTTGTTTGCTCGGCTCCCTCGCACTCTATGGACTCTGTGTGTGTGTGAAACCCCGTACGGCCGGCCTCGTGTTTTCATTTTCCTCCCTAGCAACTGCGAAAAGTCCGTTTTAAAAGCATCTCTGCCTGAGCCGCCGAGCCGTGGGATGACTAAGGCCCCACTCGAACAATTGGAGGAAACTTGGGGCAGACCGGGAGGGTTTAAGCTCGCACTATCTTCTGATAACTGCTTGCTTTCTTTCATTATCTCCCACGCAGCGCAGCCCCACCTCGGAAAAAACGCGCTATGTCTCGCTCGCTATCACACAATGCTACGGCGAAAACAGTAAGGAATTAGAAAACGGTGAAAAAAAATGAGTGAGAAAGCGAGCGCGGGAGAGAAAGAGGGGAGGGAGAGAGTGCATTGTTTTGGATGCGGTCCTCCGAGGGTCGGCAGGAGACATCTGTGTAGCGTGACCCCGTGACCCCGGAAAGAATGCTCTTACGGTGGGAGGGGGGGGAGGGGGAAGGTGGCGGGGAGGGTGGTGGGTGGTGTTGGTGGTGGGTGGGGGGGGGTCGGCGTGGACTACAGGACGGGCCCGCGAGCAGACCTAAGCAAAACAACAGCCAGGGTGAAGGAGAGGAGACGGGAGGAAGGGGGAGGAGGGGGTCTTCTAATGTTAAGTCAAGGTAGGGTGAGGTATTGTGAGGTCTAAACAAGGACTTAAGTGCAAGGTCTAAGGCAGGGCCAAACCAGGGCTGAGTTAGGTCTATAACAGAACTAAACCAGGACTATGCAAGGTCTATAACAGAACTAAACCAGGACTAAGCGTAGTCTAAAGTACGTGTGAAACAGAAGAAGAAAATCCACAATAAACAGCATCGAAAACAGGTCTGTAGGTAAAGCATGTGTGAAACTGAACTAAACCAGGACAAACAAGGTCTAAAGCAGGACTAAACTTGGACTAAGCAAGGTCTATAACAGAACTAAACCAGGACTAAGTGTAGTCTAAAGAACGTATGAAACAGAAGAAGAAAAAAACACCATAAACAATTTCTAAAACTGGTCTATAACACAACTGAACCAGAATAAAGATTAAGCTTGTGTGAAACAGGAGTAAACCAGGACAAACATGGTCTAAACCTTGACTAAGCAAGGTCTATAACAGAACTAAACCAGGACTAAGCTTAGTCTAAAGCAGGTGTGAAACTAGACTAGACAACATCTAAAACTGGTCAATAACAGAACTAAACCAGGACAAAGATAAAGCATGTGTGAAACAGGACTAAACCAGGTCAATCAAGGTCTAAAACAGGACTAAACCAGGACTAAGCATAGTTAAAGTACTTGTGAAGCAGAAGAAGAAAAACCATGATAAACTGTTTCTAAAACTGGTCTATAAAACAACTACACAAAAACAAAGATGAAGCATGTGTGAAACAGGACTAAATCAGGACAAACATGGTCTGAAGCAGGACTAAGCAAGGTCTGTAACAGAATTAAACCAGGACTAAGCTTAGTCTAAAGCATGTGTGAAACTAGACAAGATCTAAAACAGTTCTATAACAGAACTAAATTAGGACAAAGATAAAGCATGTGTGAAACAGGACTAAACCTTTACAAACAAGATCTAAAGCAGGACTAAACCTGGACTGAGCAAGATCTGTAACAGAACTAAACCAGGACTAAGTGTAGTCTAAAGTATGTGTGAAACAGAAGAAGAAAATCCACAATAAACAACATCTAAAACAACGGAACTAAACCGGAACAAAGATTAAGCGTGTGTGAAATGGGACAAACAAGGTCTAAAGCAGGACTAAACCAGGTCTATAACAGAACTAAACCAGGAATAAGCTTAGTGTAAAGCATGTGTGAAACTAGAGTAGACAAGATCTAAAACAGGTCCATAACAGAACGAAACCAGGACAAGTCTAAAGTAAAATACTAGTGAAACTAGATTAAACCAGGATAACACAGGTCCTAAAGCAGGACTAAACTTGGACAAAACCAAGACAACCAAGGTCTAAAACTGGATTCATTATGGACTAAACCAGAACAAACCAGGTATGAGACAGGACCAAACCAAGACTAAACCAGAACTGAGCCAGGTCTAAACAAAAGCATGTGTGAAACAGGACTAAAGCAGGACTAAACTAGTCTTAAGCATGTCTGAACCTATAAAGGCCAAACAATGTTCTGTGAACTATTGAACCAGGACTAAAGACTAAAAAAGGACTTAACCAGGTTTATGAGAACTATGCACAGCCTTCTGCATTTGACCCAAACACTGAAACATACCTGCACTGAAAATTTCTGTGACCTGGCCAAGATTTTAAAATTTATATCAGGTCTAGAGGTCATTTATTTTAAGATAACTTGTCAAGTAAAATGATCTTGCTGCATGGACAGATGATTTCACGACTTTTAAGTCATTTCCTGATAGATTTAAGTCTTTATATCTAAAATTTTGGCCAAACTTTCTTGCAGTGTAGCAACCCGACAAAAAGAAAGCCTTATATCTTATATCTCTACAGACAAAGAGAGAGAGGTCTGAGAATTTGAACTTGAAACCTCTTGGCTACGAGGTGAATTTGCTTACCACTACTCCGTCATGTTAATCTACTTCTCAATCAGGACTAAAAAAACAATAAAAACTACTCAAATTTTTCAAAAGTCCTACTATAAAAATCCAAATTTTAAAGAAAAACCTGAGAATTTTAACTTGAAACCTACTCCGTCATGGTAAGCTAAGTCTCAATCAGGAATAGAACCAACAAAAACTAGAAAACTACTTAATTTTTTAAAACATACTCCTAAAAAAACACAAATTCTAAGGAAAAACTTGAGAATTTTTACTTGAAACCTCTTGGCTACGAGGTGAACTTGCTTACCACTACTCCGTCACACTAATCTAGGTCTCAATCAGGACTCAAAAAAACAATAAATCTACAAATTTTTTTCAAGAGTACTACTACAAAAACACAAATTCTAAAGAAAAAGCAGAGAAACTGAACTTATCAGGACTAGAACCAATGAACACAACTAAAATTTTTCAAAAGTACTACTACAAAAACACAAATTCTAAAGAGAAGTCTGAGAATTTGAACTTGAAACCTCTTGGCGACGAGGTGAATTTGCTTACCACTACTCCGTCACACTAATCTATGTTTCAATCAGGACAAGAACCAATGAAAACTACTCAAATTTTTAAAACATACTACTACAAAAACACAAATACTAAAGAAAAACCTGAGAAATTGAACTTACCAGGACTAGAACCAATGAACACAACTCAAATTTTTAAAACGTACTACTACAAAAACACAAATTCTAAGGAAAAACCTGAGAATACCACTACTCCGTCAAGATAATCTAGGTTTCAATCAGGACTAGAACCAACGAAAACTACTCAAATTCTTAAAACGTACTACTACAGAAACACAGAAAACGTCCAAAAAGTTGGTAGCCCTTTCGTCTTGATTACTTCTCCATTTCCTTACATTACAATCACACTTGCGTCCAATCTCGCCATCATCTACTTCCAGAAATATAAAAGAAAGTGGTTTCCCCGAGCTCCTTTTTAATGCTACAAAAACATACATTCTCGGCTGCTGCTGTCAGAATAATCTCGGTAATGCGTTCCCTATGTTCCCCAAACATTAGCTTGCACATTAGCCTGACCCAGTTAAGGCTCTCTTCCGGCTGCGAGGACCTGGGCCAAAAACCGGGTTCGGCTCGCTCAGGCCGGGCTGGGTCAAACGCACCGCGGGCCTGGTCGTGATTACGGACCGGAGGGACTTCGGATTTCCACAGAGAACGCGAGACAGAAGGGGTAAAAAGGTAGCGACAATGGATGGGTGAGTGTAAACGGCGTAATGTGGAATGGAAGGAGTTAAAAGTCAAAATAAAGGAAGCAATTTTATCCCAAATTTGGTCATTAAACGTTATAGAACTTGGCGGCTCTTCCAACAATTCAGATGATTACATAAGTCATAACGGGGACATACGTTGAGCATGCAAACCTGGCAACCACGCACAACAAAACGTCCACGAAAAGCATTTCTGTAACTGCAACGCAAAGTCTGAACTCTAAACTTATCCTTAAATCTTTGCACATTTCTAAAAATAATGTCAGCGGTGACTTTGGGAGGACTATTTTTGACAACATTGGACAAAATCAGGACAAAACTTCACAACACAAAGTCGACAAAGTATGAGATAACTACTTTTGAAAACTCCTGAACTCAAAAACTACAAAAATCAACGCTATATTTTGAGTAACTTTTTGTTTTCAGACATGCATAACACCATTGGACTACTTTCTAACGACACAAATTCAAACACAAAACCTTTCAAAACACACAAAAAATAAAAACTACCAGAAAACGATTGGGCTAAAATGACAACAATTCCAATTCCAACATTCTGTCTTGATAACTCCAGATTTAAAGGGCCCATATTACACGATTTATGATCTATTTTAATGTTGTTTCGTCATCACAAACAGACCTGGAGTTGTGTTTTGTTTCATTCACACATGTTTAACACAAAAACGCTGCGTATTTAGGCTGTTTTTCTCTCAAACTGAAGCAAAAGGAGAAATTCAAATTGTCAACCGGACAAAAGTTTATTTGGTCGAATACGTTTCACGACTCATCCAAGCTGTTTCTTCAGTTCTGGTCGGAGCTAACTACACTGAAACTACTCTGAAACTAACACACCTACTTGTTTACAGTTTTTGTTTGTTGGCTCGGCCTATTGAACTGAAACTGTAAACAAGTAGGTGTGTTAGTTTCAGAGTAGTTTCAGTGTAGTTAGCTCCTCCCTTCAGGAAGATTTAAGGAAGAGTCCACCAGCGTCTGACCAGAACTGAAGAAGCTAAGAAGCGTATTCGACCAAATAAACTTTTGTCGGGTTGAATTTCTCCTTTTGCCGTTGATTCTACCTGGACGACTGAGGGATTTTAGACACTCTCAAACAGAAAATACTCTGTTCCACCTTGTGATGTCATGTGGTAATACAGGAAGAGCTCCACTGTGTTTTAAATCTCCACACACCTTCACTAGAATCATTTTGATCAGGGGGTCACAAAGTTTGTTTTTTTTTTCTCTGGGGGCCACATTTTCCTGACTGTTGGGGACCGGGGTCGGGGTGCGGTCGTATAACAGAATTGTTTGACCCTGATGCCGCAGATTATATTCTTTGAAAACCACCACACTTTCTTTACATGTCAGACAAACTGCATGGTCCTCAGACTGAACAAAAAATTATCTGTAGTCCACTGTTCTTTGAAAACTCTGAGCACTCTGCCAACTTTGCGTACTTTAACACTCAACATTTTGCTGTCTTAAACTTCACTACAGAACTCTGTGCATACGTTGACTTTAAGAGTTTGATCTCGAGTTTGTCAGGTGACAAAAATTTGGCGGCAAATGTAAAGATGTCATATAATAACTTAAATATAAATATAAATACTTCATATAAATGTGAGGAATCCCTCAGTCGTCCAGGTAGAATCCATGGCGAGGAGAAAATTCAATTTGTCGACTGGACAAAAGTTAGTTTGGTTGAAGAAGTTTCGCATTTCATCCAAGCTCCTTCTTCAGTTCTGGAAATAAAACTACTCTGAAACTAACACACCTACTTGTTTACGGTTTCTGTTCAATAGGCAGAGCCAACAAACAGAAACTGTAAACAAGTAGGTGTGTTCATTTCAGAGTAGTTTCGGTGTAGTTAGCTCCGACCAGAACTGAAGAAGCAGCTTGGATGAGCTGCGAAACGTCTTCAACCAAACTAACTTTTGTCCGGTCGACAAATTGAATTTTCTCCTCACTTCATATAAATATGTTTTAATTGAAAAAAAATCAACAAAATACAAGATGCAGACGTGTTATTATTACTGTTATTATTATTTATTATTTAGTTTGATAACCCGATTTAGACAATTGCCAATGTCTTCTGAACTAAAGGCAAAAGGAGCTGTTCACTTGAAAACTACCACTTCATGACATCACAAGGTGGACCAGAGCGTTTTGAGCTTTAGGGATAGTTAGTCAGACATGCGTGAATGAAACAAAACACAACTCCAGGTCTGTTTTTGATGAGGTACAAGCTCAGGAGTCCATTTTACGTAATATAGGACTTTTAACAATTCAGTTCAGCTGCCAGCAAAACATTGGGTAACCATTATCACATTAAAACCACCAAAACCAGTAGCAATTATCAACATGCTAACGCAAACAAATGTGTACTACTTTCACTACGTCATCTCAGCGTGTCCCTGCGACAAACACGTATGATAATAGATGAAGCTTTGGGAGAAATAATTTGAAAATGTGAATTACCATGATCCTTGGAATGCAAATCCCAGTCCCTGAGGTAACCAGGCCTGTGGTTTAGCCCGTCATAGTGCTGGTGGAACCCTAGAACCAATACTCACGGTCAGAGCCACCACTACACAAAGACAACACTGCACGTTAGCCTCCTAGCATCAGCAGCTAACGCTAATTTGTAGTTCTTGTGAAGATTTGTAGTTTTTTGTGATTTCTTTTGCTCATTCTAAGCTTCAAATTGTACAGTTTTTATCGTTAGCCTCTAGTATCAGCAGTTAATGGAGTTTTTTTTTTTTTGTAGTTTTTTGCAATTTCTGTCTCATTCTAGACTTCAAATTGTACTGTTTTTTAGCCTCCTAACATCAGCAGCTAACAACGTTTTTTGTAGTTTTTTGTGATTTCTCTCTCATTCTGTGCTTGTAATTGTACTGTCTGTACGATTAACTGCTGATGCTAGGAGGCTAATGATAAAAACTATAACATTTGAAGTGTAGAATGAGAGAGAAGTCACAAAAAAAACTAAAAATTTTCCAAAAAAACATTGTTAACTGCTGATGCTAGGAGGCCAATGATGTTTTTTGGATAATTTGTAGTTTTTTTTGTGTGATTTCTCTCTCATTCTATGCTTCAAATTTATAGAGTTTTTATCGTCAGCCTCCTGGCATCAGCAGCTAATGGAAATTTGTAGTTCTTGTGAAAATTTGTAGTTTTTTGTGATTTCTCTGTCATTCTAGACTTCAAATTGTACAGTTTTTACTGGTAGCCTTGTAGCATCAACAGCTAACAATGTTTTATAGAAGATTTGTAGTTTTTTGTGATTTCTTTCTCATTCTACACTTCAAATTGTACTGTTTTTACTGTTAGCCTTCTAGCTTCAGCAATTACCAAAATCTTTTGGAAAATTTAGTAGTTTTTGTGATTTCTCTCTCATTTTATGCGTCAGATTTGCTTCTCATTGCTTCTCTCATCAGCCAATCAGAAGAATTGTAGTGTCCCTAAATATGTGTTCAAACTTCTTTTTTTGAGGGGGAAGATTTGTAGTTTGTGTTTCTCTCTTCATTTTACGCTTCAAATAGTTTCGTTTTTACAGTTAGCCACCTAGCATGAGTAGTTAATTTGTAGTTTTCGTGATTTCTGTCTCATTTTAAACTTCAAATTCTACAGTTTGACTTGTTACTGTTGTGTCCCTAAAGGTGCGTTCATACTTTTAATCCTAGTTTTAGCCCAGCTTGAGTCCAAATGAAGACTTGGTTTGGTTCTGTTCTAGTCCTGGTTTAGTCCTGGTCTAGTTCAGGTTCAGTTCCAGGTTTGGTCTCTGTTTTTAAGTCAGGACTGTGATTCTAGTCTAAAATAATTAAACTTTCAATATTCTTCTATATAAAAATTACTTCTTGAACATGAAAAATTATTAAATATTATTAGTAAATTAATAAATTATACAAAAATGTATTTCTGTCATTTTCAAGACTTTAGAATTTTTCATTAAAAAAAAAAAAAAAAACCTAAGGAAGGATACTCTGCGACTCACAAAAGTTTTTTTTTTTGTTTTTTTTCTTACATTTAACTCAAGGCACAAACTTGAATTCCCACTAAAGAACTTTAATCACACATTTTCCGGACTTTTTTTTTTTGTTTTCAAGATTTTGTTTCCCTCTTGATCTCGAAGGAAGACTGATAGAAGAAAGGGAACAAGGAGAGAAGGAAGGAAGGGAGGGAGGAAGCGAGGAAGGAGCTAGGGGAGCCGATCATTGGCTTTAATCACATTTTGGACTCGGGCCAGGGAGTCTGCAGAGAGAGAGAGGAGAGGAGAGCGAGAGATGGGGGAGGAGGGGTGAGAGAGGATGGAGGGAGGGGGCGGAGGAATAAACGCAGACACTGGAATGATGGAAAGAACAAGAGGGTGCAAATGGCAAGTGTGTATATTTGTCGATCACTGAAAAACTACAGAAAATCAAACTCGGTGTCGCTTGTCTGCTACAGTTTTCAGCAAATTTTATGGCGTTTTAAGGTATTTTTTTCAGCAATCCAGCCTAGACTTACAAAATAAACTTCGATTCTGTTGATATTTTCCAAAAAAGTAAAAGAAAATCGAAATTTTTAAAAGAAAACGTGAAATATTTATGTGCGTATATCAACAATTCTGCAGAAATATTAGGTGTAAATGTATTTTTAGCTCTATAATTATACGCTTACTGTACACTGTTTGTTTTGACACTGTGTCCTTAAGCAATACACTTCCAGTTACACTTGCATAATTATAATCCAGAGATCAAGGTAGTCGTTTTTGCTGGTGTTTGCGTGACACAACATGTAAAAACTGATTCCAAGAGACTACAAAGTGGTATGTTTTTACACAATTATGAAAGATCTTTGTGTCTTTGGGCAGTGCACTTCAGCTATCTTGATTTTTTTCTAATATCTCTGTACGCAACAATATGGAATTTACATAACATAACATATAGAAAAGTGTCCTATAAGACTGCTAAGTGTTCTTCCAAAAATAAAAAATAAGAGAAGAAGAGTCCATAATACACCAGTCTTTAGGCAATACACTCCCATCTTGCTTCTAAAATCTATAGAAATGAAACAGTTTATAGGAATACACCCTAGAAATTATAACCTAACCATTCTTACCAAATTATTTAAAGACAAAACTTTAAAAAATCCTCAAATTTAAGAGAAGAGGTGTCCATAATATACCAGTCTTTGGGCAATACACTCACACCTTGCTTCTAACATCTATAGAAATGAAACAGCTTATAGAAATGTACCTTATCAAATCTAACCAAACAGCTCTTACCAGTTTATTTAAAGAAAAAAATGTTTAAAAATCCACAGATATCAGCGATTGGGTCCATCACATGGCCAGTCTTTGGGCAATACACTCGCACCATGCTTCTAATATCTATACAAATAAAACAACTTAGAAATAGAAATGATGTACCTTATAAATTCTAACCAAGGTGTGGGCAATTTTTTTTTTCCATGAGGCCACATGAGAAACAGAAAATACTGTAAAGGGCCGGGCCAAAAAAAAAAAACAGCTAAAATTCTGCATAATATTAGTTGTATTTCTGAAAAAAGTGAGGTTGCCTTTCAATAAAAAATGTCACAAAAAACACCTCTAAACTAAAAGCAATGCAGTTTTAGTCCATGCATAAAGGTAAAAATATAAAATATGTTTATTTTGTAATCATAAATTAGCTTCAAAGTCAATCAAATCGCCGTATCTGACCAATACCTAGTTCTGTTCTAAACTAACAGTTCTTACCAATTTATTTAAACATAAAAATGTTTAAAAATTCCCAAATATCAGAAATAAGGTCCATTATTAAAACAGTCGATGGGCAATACACTTCTTATTTCTATAGATACGACACGAAACTTATAGAAACTGATCTTTTAAAACAACAACGGCCATGTTTACATTCTAACTTTTCTTCCAAAAAAAAGTACAAAATCTCCAAATATCCAATAAAATACGTCTTCTCCATTATAAAAAAAAGTCAACGGGTAATACACTTCACCCACCTTGCTTCTAACATGTACAGAAATCACACAACATACCGAAACTGATCTTTTAAGACTACAGCGGCCATGTTTTCATTCTAACCGTTCTTCCCAAAAAAAAAGAAAAAAAATCTCCAAATATCTGAGGAAGTGTCTAATGCGTCTGGCTGTGTTTTATCCATCGCTTGCCAGTCTGCCTCTCTTCCGTGTGGATGGGGTGAGTGGGATGGACAAGGCTTCCAGTAAATGCCCCGCGAATGCTGAATCGAGCAAGAATCCAGCGCTGGGACTGCGGAGGCGCGAGGGGAGGAGGAGGAGGTATCCCTTTTAAAACTATGTGCATTAACTATACTTTTCCCCGTAGATTAAGCACTCGGCATGAATAATTGAAGCTCTCTTATGCTAATGGAGAAAGTACCCCCCCCCCTCCCCGCTTCTCCATCCCAACAACCACCACCACCACCGCCACAACACCGGCCCCTCTCAGCTTTCAACGACGAGTCTACAGCCTCCCCAACAAACCTCTTCCCAACAAACCGCCGATGTTTGCACGGTGCGCACCTGGACAACATCGACAGAGGTTAAAGTGTAGTGTCTGGACTAAGGATGGGCATGATTAGTCGATTAATCGATAATTGATCATTAAGAATTTCATCGATTACGTAAATTTTAATCGACAAACCGAATGCAGGTTGCTGTGCGTAGCGTGACCAAACAGGGGTCCGTACAAGTAGCTCTCTGTAACTCAGAAGGAGCGAGACACAAACAGTCAGTCCGCCTGCAACGTACCGAAGTGCACATGCGTATTTAACGATGACTTGTACAAGAAATTCCACACTTTCCGTTGCGTTCGGGACAAGTGTGAGTCCATGTGCACAGTGTACAAAGCAGAACATATGTTTCTGTGTCCAGTGGGAAAAAGTTTTACCAGGTGAGAGTCGCTCAATGTGGATGACGAGTCCCCACCTCCCTCCCCCCGTACGCTGTCCTGGTTTTGACAAACGCAAATCTGGTCACACTAACCTGTATTCCACTGAGTCGTGTCTTTTAATCCGACAGAAGTTGAACCACATCAGCGACACAAGAGCTGTAGTTTTTATCTTCGCTTAGTTTATGCAAATTAGTGATGCGGTTTTAAGTTTCGTTTCTGTGAGAGTTGCGCAAAACTGAATTAAACACATTATAATAAACGGGCTGATGTGGCTCTAGAGCGGTCACGGTTTATTTGTCGTAAAGTTGAATTTATTTATGCAGATTAGTAGTGCAGATAGTAATAATAATGATGATCATTTCAATATAAAAATGTTAATGATTAATCGATAATCGATCGTTAATTCTCTCGACGATCGATTAAGAAAATTTCATCGAATGCCCATCCCTAGTCTGGACTAACAGCGGTATAGGCGGACTTGGCTCTTACGTGTTTTTCAAAGCAGACAAACTACTAAAAATGTTGAATTTTGTGTTTCATAAATGTTTAAATCAACTATAACTTTTACTGATGACAACTGTGGGGTGAGCTCTATGTTCCCTCAGCCCCACGTTCCTTTATTTCTTAGATTTTTCCTCAAAATTAAACTCTAAATCAAGTCATTTTTATTTTTATACCGCATTTAAACGGATGATTCAGAGTCATTTCAACCAAGATCCTTTGCACTATGACCTCTACATTGCAACGAGAATAGGTTGGGTGTAATTAACGACCAAACTGGGAGAAATGGGGATAAATTCAGATGCAAACTGATGATAAAGGAAATGTGAATGTGAAACACTGGATGTGACGGGCCGGTTGTAATAGGCTCTGTTCACGCTTATGTCATAAAACCGGAAGACGTTTGGAAACACGCGGACTTCCTCTGGGCTCCGTTGGCGACACTAACGCTGACAAAATCTGAGAAAACTGAGAAAATGGTCCAGTTTTCTTCATCTAGATTATCATTGTATCCTTTCTTTTTTTTCCTATTAATTTGTGTATTATAATTTGTCTAATTTAACCCTTTAACGGCGACTGTCACAAATATGCAACAAACCGTTTGGATCAAGATATAGACCAAGATAGTGGTTGCATTCCCCCAAATGTCGGTTAGTGCAGATGCAGGACCTTCCTAGGAACCTTTGGCAACCACTTGTTTGTAGTTGTCGCAAATTTGCAACATACACAGCTTTAATTTTTTTTTTCTTTTTTTTTTTTGGTATAGTCAAATTAATAATCTCAACTTAATTTACCATCTACATCAGGGGCGTCCAAACGTTTTTCATCAAGGGCCACATATCTAAACACAGATGAAGCGGAGGGTTGATCAAGGACCGTAGATTGGTGCTCATTACTTTGAATAATTGAAATATGTGCATGTTTAACACGTTAGAATGAGCCATCAGTCTTTATTCACGCCAAGATCCTTAAAACCACACACTAAATCTTTAATATTAGCTTTATCAAGGTAGATTTAAAAAAAAAACTTGCAATAAAAATTTGATTCAAAGTAATTTAGGCCAATTCTCATGGAAGCCTGGGAGCCAAGAAATGTTTGTCTGAGGGCCACATTTGGCTCACGGGCCATAGTTTGGAAATACCTGAGCTACAGAAAGCATAAGGCAAAACACACACAAAACATTTTTTATATACATCTATATAAATTCAGGCATTAAGGGGTTAAAAATTAAAAAAAAAGCTGTCATTGTATCATTCCGTTATGTTGACCAGCTGCCTGTACGTGACACTGAAAACGCTATTCGAGTCCTGACCCATATGGAAAGCCTTGGTTGTGAAGACACTGGTGCTGAATCCACGGTTTTATCAGATGCCCAGTGTCGGAAACTACACCGGAAGTCATCATCCGCGTGTTCCGTTGTCTTCCGGTAAGCGTGAATAAAGCCTGTTTGGCGCTTTGGTTCTCAATCGGAAACGCAGAATGAGCCTCGCATGAGTCTCAACGCTGAAATCCAGTGTGTTTAAACCTAAAATGCCTCTCTCTGATCTGAACGGTCTGTACCTAAACCCCAGCACCTGCACCGATCTTGAATCAGTGCTAGTGCAGCCTCCGCAGCTCAATCGCCACGTTTACATGAGAGCTTTCATTCCGATTAAAAATAATTTAATTTAGAATAAAAATGAATTCTGCTTTAAAAAGAACTTGTGAGCGGGATGCGGGAGTGGGCTGAGGTGGAGCAGCCGTTGACTCGGTTTGTCTTCTTCCTCCCTTCTTTGTATCGTGTTTGTGTCCGTGGCGTAACGACAAACCAAGATGACAAAAAACCCGGCACCAGCTGAAGTTTGTGTTTTCTTCCACTTTCATGTCCCTGTCCAATCAGAACCCTTCCCCACCCCCAGACGCTGAACAAAATTAAATAAAGTCGATTGTAAACCTGATGTAAACTCAAAAGAGGATCATTTAATTCCAAACTATTAAATTTTGAATAATTAATTCGGAATTTCTGGAGGTTCTGAGCTTCCACATGAGATCTGGTTTGTCCATAAACTAAGAAAGAGACAAACTTGGACATGTCTTTATCTGCAGGTTAAGACTCTGGAGACACAGTTCATTTGTGGTTTTAGTACTTTTTTTTTTACATCCATTTCCTTTACTCCAGACTTTTTTTTTCACTTCATGCAGGCGGGTTGGGGGTTGGCGGGCGGAGCTTAACCGTTGCTGCTCGCCATCATGAGAAACAGCAGGGCCTGGTTTCGCCTTTATTGTTTATCTCTTGTTTATGGGCCAGTGTTCAGCTTTAATTACTACACTAAATTAAAGTCTAACAGCCACTTAGCGGGAAAGCAGCACACACACACACACATACACACAACAGACACACACACACACCTCACTGGTCACTGCTCCTGCGCGGCCGACATCTTGGTTGCTTCAGTTAAGTGGCTTTTTAATATGTGGTTCATTATCACGGTCTGGCACACATGGGCTCGCCGGGGTTTGTCTTTACGGGGACATATTGGGACGGTTTGGAGTGCCGTCGGCGATGCCATAACTCCACTCGACGACGACGACGACGGAAATTCAACCTGTCGCTATATTAGTCACGAGACATGGAGAGGAGGAGGAAGATGGAGAGGGTGGAGAGGTTGATGGTTCTACCGCTGCGGTGGACATGAGGCAGTAAAAGGGAGTAGGGAAGTCTGCGGGATGTGGAAAAGTATGACAAAACTATGCTTTTTTTAAAATGGAATAAACCCAATTACAAATATTTTTCAAGCTAAATATATTCTATTAAATTCATTTTTAGTCCGTCCAGGTTTGAAATTGTTTTGAGAATTGATAAAGATCCAGGCAAACCAACAAAAACTTGCATAAATGTAATAAAAATGTTAATAAATTCTGATATATTTTCACTGAACTTAAGAAAACAAATAAAGCTACATTTTCTAAACTACTGGCAAATAATTTAAAGCCACAGTGTGTAACTTTCTAGAAAAGGCGTGATTCTATAGTTAAAACCAGAGGTGGGAAATTGCAAGTCGTGACTTGGACTCGAGTCAGACTTGAGTCACTATTTTGAGGACTTGAGACTTGACTTGATAAAATGGACTAAGACTTGGGACTCGACTCGGACTTGAAGGTCAATGTCAGTGATTTGGGATTCGACTTGGACTTGGGGGTGAATGACTTGGGACTTGACTCGGACCTGAGCCCTGTGACTTGAGAAGACTTGAGAAGCACTTTTAAATCTGAATTATTTTTGTTCTGACCGTAATGATTCATGCCAATATCTTGTCAAGACATTTAAAAAAGAAAAATATACTAAATTAATTTCTACAACTCTTGTACACTCTATAAATATTCATAATTCAAATATTCATAAATAAATATACCATGACTTTTTAAATACAATTTAGTTTAAAATTCATATAAACTGCAAAAATCTAAGCTATATTTTGTACTTTGGTTTAAAGACTTGAACTTATGGGCCACTGACATGAGACTTGACTTGGACTCGCCTGTGTTTGACTTGGGACTTGACTCGGACTTGAGGTCAAAGACTTGAGACTTACTTGAGACTTGCAAAACAACGACTTGGTCCCACCTCTGGTTAAAACCACACTACGGAACATTCTCCACGAGGCTAGACGATTTTTTTAATGCCGTACTGTGGAATATTACAATCAAAGGAGCAACATTTCCATGGAAACAAGAGTCAGGTTTGTGGAGAGGCGAGCCCGTTCGCAGTAAGAACGCGTGTTTTTAAAAGCAATAAACAACCAAAGTGAAATGTCTAAAAGGTTACACATTGTGGCTTTAGTTCAATAATGGGAATTCCAAGATCATTTATCTGAAATTAAGAAAACAATTTATAAAACACTGGTCAAAAATTTAAAGATAAAGCTTGATTTTTTATTTTTTTATTGTTTTTTTAAAACTTACTTTTCAATTTTATTTTGACTTGCACATTTATATAATTATGTCTTATTTGACTCCAGTCTCTTCCTCTTTTTTGCTGCTTATTTAGAATTTATTATTACTATTTATATTTTTGCTCTTTATTATTATATTATATTGTGATTTTGGAACTACTGTGTCCAAATAATTTCACTTGCGGATCAGTAAAGTTGGTCTAAGTCTAAATAATTTACCAACTAACCACCGAAATTTACCAAAATATCTCAATCTAAAACTCAATTTCTGCTGACATGTGTTTCTGCAGAGCATCTAAACTGCTGTTCCCTCCTCTTCCTCTCCTCTTCCTCCTCTCCATCGCCTTCTCCTCTTCCTCTTTTCCTCCTCTTCCTCTCCGGGGAGTCTGTGTATGTCTGTGTATGGTGGACTATGGAGCGTGGGGGATTGTTCAATTGATGAGAAAATGTACTAAACGTCTCCTCCTCCGTGGACTCGGCCGTCTCCACATGTCACAGTGGATTTGGGAGGGACGCAGGGCTCGTGATTACCCACACTGCACTGCACACGGGCGAGGGGGAGGGGGGCGGGGGCCACGGGGACACGATGTTTTATGGGTATTAGAATTTTAAAAACAATATGCAAGGGACTTTTTAGAATTTTTTGTGGAAAATTGGCTTTCGACATAAAAAAAACACACAAAAAAACGTGTAATTGGTTTGATTAATGCATTTTTTGGCACCATATAGTGTTAAAAAAAAATTACCCAATTAGTTTTTTTATTTAAAGTAAAAATAAAATAATAATAATAAATACACTAATGAATAAATAAAATAAAAATCACTAAAATATTGGACCAAATTGGAAAAAAATAAAATAAAACAGTTATTAAAATAACTATAAATTTAACCATGTGTATCTTTTGTAAGGATATAAGTTATTGTTCAGTGACTGTTTTCGTGGTTTAAAGGTTCACTACGTAACTTTTCTGGTATAAAGTTCACCATCTGCTGGTCCCAAATGAGCTTTGCCTGAAATGTTCCACAGTACGGCTTTAAAAATATCTATATCCATGGACACAAGCAGGCGATACAACCAAGAGTAATTCCAATAGTACTAACAGTAATTCTACTTAAAGACTAGGACTGAACAGAACTAGACCAGGACTAGACCAGGACTAAACCAGGACTAGAACAGGAGTAGACCAGGACTAAACTAGGACTAAACCAGGTCTTAAACAGGACAAATCAGGACTAAACCAGGACTAAACCAGGACTAAATAGGACTAAAACAGGTCTAAACAGAACTAAACTGGGACTAAACATGACTAAACCAGGACTAAACCAGGACTAGACCAGGACTAGACCAGGACTAGACCAGGACTAGACCAGGACTGAACAGAACTAAACCAGGACTAAACCGGGACTAAAATCAGGTCTAAACCAGGACTAGACTTAGACAAACTGTACTAATCAACTAGGAAGAACAAAAGTAAAGATAATTTGCAATAAAATTCAAAATATTTATTATTAAAAGTAGCAGATTTTAGCAGTTATAGCAGATTTGGGGTGTTTTTTTTTCTTCTTCCCATTTTTAATTAGAAATCCAGCTCGTAATATAAAAAAAGTTTGCTTTCTTTGCTCCAAAATGCTGCTGAACCTTTAAAAAAACAAACAAAATACACATACACAGCTGAATTCTTGGGTTAAAAATTCATATCTCAGCGTTAATACTCGGACATAGTTAAGTTCGTAACCAAGATTCTACGTTTCAAAATAAAAACTCCCAAAAAATCTCGTCGGAAATCTAAACTGACAATCTCTGCTGACAGTTCCCAACACGCGAGGCTTTTTCTTTACCGCTGCGCAATAAATGATTCCTGCAAGAGAAGCAATTTCATATTTGTGCTCTTGTTAAATTGTTTTCTGGCAGAGGTTCAGAGCCTGTGCGCGATGCAGATTGTACGACTCGTTTACACAAGCGAGCTCAGAAGATCGCGAGCGAGCAAATCCCAAAGGTGAACGTGAACTTTGGTAGAGAAATATGGAAGAATTGGATATTTTCTCAGCTGAATAAAAGTACTTTGTGTAGAACGGTTGTTGTGTGTTGACTGGGAGACCTTTAACTTTTTATTTAGTTGTATACGAAGTGGTAAAAAGCCGAGAGACGTCGTTCAGAAAGTTGCGAGCGAGTTGGGAATCTCAGAAGCAACGATTTGTTTGAGAAAAGTTGTGAAACCAAAAATGCGCGGTTAAATTTTGTGTAACTTTTTTCTTTTTTTTTTTCATTTTGGTCTGGTTTATTCCACTGAAAAAAACATGAGAGCAAGAAAAAGTAAATGTTCTTGGGTGAGCGAACGGGCTTGCATCTCCACAAACTTGACTCGTACTTGGCTTGTTCCCAAATTATCTTTATCGTTTTATCTTTAGTTCTTCGTAGTTGATCAATACAGTTTGTCTAAGTCTAGTCCTGGTTTAATCAAACTTAACTATAGCTATTTTCTCACCAACACCATGAATACTCCACAATTACTACTACTACTACTACTACTACTACTACTACTACTACTACTACTACTACCACCATCACCTCTACTACAACTACGACCACTACCGCTACTACTACCATTACTACTACCTCCATTATTACTTCTACTACTACCATTACTACCACTACTACCACCACTACCACTACCACCATCTCTACTACTAACACCACCTCAATTACTGCTACTACTACTGCTACAACAACTACTACTACCACTACCTCTACTACTACTACTGCTACTGCTACTACCACTACTACTACTACTACCACCACCTCTACTACTACTGCTACTACTACTGCTACTACTACCACTACTACTACTACTACCACCACCTCTAGTACTACCGCTACTGTTACTGCTACTACTACTACTACTACTACTACCTCTACTATTACTCCTACCACTACCACCTCTACTACTACTACTCCTACTACCATTACTACTGCCACTACTACTACTACCTCTACCTCTACTATTATTACTACTACCACCTCTACTACTACTACTACTACTACTACCACTACTACCTCTACTACTATTACTACCACTACTACCAGTACTACTACTACTACACTACTACTACTACTACTACTACTACTACCACTACTACTACACTACTACTTAATTTACTACTACTACTACTACTGCACTACTATTACTACTACTACTACTACTACCTACTACTATTACTACTACCTACTACTACTACTACTACCTACTACTACTACTACTACTACTACTCTACTACTACTACTACCACTACTACTTACTACTACTACTACTACTACTACTACTCTACTACTACTTCTACTACCTACTACCACTACTACTACTACTACTACTACTACTACTACTACTATACTACTACTACCACTACTACCTCTACTACTATTACTCTACACTACCCACTATACTACCTACTACTACTACTACTATACTACCACTACTACTACTACTACTACTACCACTACTCTACTACTACTCTACTACTACTACTTCTACTACTCTACTACTACTACTGCCACTACTACTACTACTACTACTCTACTACCACCTACTACTACTCTACTACTACTACTACTACTACTATACTACTACTACTACTACTAATATTACTACTACTACTACTACTACTACTACTACTACTACTCTACTACTACTACTACTACTACTACTCCTCTACTACTACTACTACCACTACTACTATTACCACCTCCACTTCTACCTCTACTACTCTACTTCTACTACTATTACTACTACTACTACTACTACTCCTCCTCCTCAACTTTCTGTCCTTCCGTGGCCTCCTCCTTTCCTTTCCTTCTTTCCTTCCTTCTTTCCTTCCACCCTCCGTCTTCAGTACACACTCGTGCTCTTCACCCTCACCCCTTTTAACCGGGGCCAGGCCGTTAAAGAGCCCATTACCGCGGCACGGCCGACTCGTACGGGCCCCGGAGTGTGTGGACCGACGATTTTATGTGCTAGTGTTAGCGCTGGCCAGTTCATGCGCGGAGTGGGCAGGGTGGCGGGGTGACGGCGTGAGGCTGGGCGGCGGGGAGGGGGGGGGGGCGGGAGTTGCTTGAAGCGTTAACGTAATTGCAAGAATGTGAAAAATGAGGCGAGCGGAGCGAGGGGTCAAAGCGCGGATCGGAGCTAGCAAAACAACTGGACTCGTTAGCTGGGTTAGCGTAGCGGGCTGTTGTTTATACGGCCTCGGATTCAGACTTTTGAAATAATAGAAATTAAAATGCACAACGGATGTAACAATAACTTAAATATCTTGATATCGTATCGTCAAAAGTCTCACAGTATCATCATGGGCTGTCAAAATATATCGAATTACAAGTTTCTTTGCTAATAAACATCGGGAACTACATTTCCCATGATTCATTTCAGCGCAAACAACATGAAGAACTATGTTTTGACTTGAATTCTTGGGATTATCACGGAAATAAATCACACCAAAATCTTGTCAAGGCATTTTAAAAGCAAAAAAGGGTCCTGTCTACAATTATATAAGCCTTGACAAAATATCGCAGTAAATATCGTGATAATATCGTATCGAGAAATTCGAATATTGTTACGTCACTAATAATAAATGTATGTGTTATTTAAAGGTGCTTTGTTTAACTTTTCTGGTGGAGGCTCTGTTAAATGTTTTTTTTTTTTTTTTTTTTTCCCATGGACATGTTATTGCTTGGTCTGGAATGTTTCACAGTGTGGCTTTAAATCTTTCTATCTTTTCACGGAGCCCAAACCAAGCCCAGACCAAGTTACAGGTCGGATCTGCGGAGAGGCGATGCCGCTCACAAGTGTTTTTGAGCTTTAAAACCGTCTGTAATTGAATAAACGTAAAGTAGAGCTGCTTAATGTCACACTGTGGAACATTCCAGGCCAAGCAATAACATGTCCATGGGAAAAAAAAAACATTTAACAGAGCCTCCACCAGAAAAGTTAAACAAAGCACCTTTAAATAACACATACATTTATTATTAGTGACGTAACAATATTCGAATTTCTCGATACGATATTATCACGGTATTTACTAAGAGTAATGACGTCTCCATGGAAACAAGAAGGTGAAGGACCCCTAAATGAAAAGTTACACGGTTACGCAAAATTAACAGCTTCTTGTAACATAGAACCTGGAGTTTTGATACTTTAATCTAATCTTGCGTAATTTACAGGCCGTTGTGTCTCTTCTGAAACCTCAAAATGTTGACTCCCACTGCGTGATGTCATCAGGTGATAACCCAGAAGAGCTCCAGCGCGTTTCGGAAGTCAGTACAAACACACCGGACTCGTTCTAGTTACAGTAAGTCAGCGATTATTTGGCTTTTAACCAACTTTGAAGCTATAGCTATTGTTTTTAGCCGAATTTCAACTGCCCCATTTGTTTTTCAGACCCATAACTAACAAAATTTTGCACAATTACGAGGAGGTTTGCTGTTCGAACCCCACAACCAGCAGTTCTCAGATAGTTTTCAACTCAAAATGTGTATTTTCGCAGTATAATTATATTGTATGAGCAGCTCTCGAGGTCAAAATAAGTCTGTTTATGCGTAACTTTAAAGCTTTTTATTGTTTGAGGAATCCGGAAGTGCGCTGTTTGCATGCTAGCCAGCTGCTCTGACACTTGAAAGTTGTGAAAAACTCTTAGAAAAGTGATCGCGATGAATAATTATGATGCTGTGAACGCGTAAGGTAAGTGAGGGAAAAACTTTGGACCGCTGTGAATTGTTTAAAATGAACTTCTCTTTTTCATATTTTAAGATGGTAAAACTCAAATACAGCACCTTTAATCATGTCCGATTACTTCTTACTTTTTTATCGGGTCTAATTTTCCTGGCCTGCAATTTCCTGAATCAAAAAAAACATCTCCAAATCTTCCAGCACGATTCGACGGACGATGATCTTTCTCCCGCTGTATTAGCCTTTGCCTCTCTGCTCTGAGCCGGTGTCCGCCCCTCGCCTCGCCTCCTCGCGCCCGCCCGCCTGCCCGCCCGCCCCCCGGAGGTCAGCCGTGCCCGGGCCGGCGGTTGCCCCAGCGCCGGGTGCCGTACCGTAACTGTCTGTGGCCCGTATCGACCGGCTGTTACTGGATACGCCGCGCACACAGCAGTCGATAAGTGCTCTGCGGATTACAGGTCACTTGTACTTATGTGTGTAAGATAATCAATAAGTACTGCATTTCTCTCCCTTCTCTCGCTCTCACTCTTTTTTTTCTTTCTCTCTCTCCACGCCCCCTCCTCCTCTTCATCCTCTCCTCTGCCCGACCCCCACCCTCCCCCCGATTCCCTTCTTCTCACTCAAAGCTGTCCGTGATCTGTCTTTTGATGGTTGATAATGCGCCATGAGCTCACGTCTTTGGTGCTTAAACCTCGAGCGCTGCTGCTGCTCTCTTCACAGAAAGTGTAATAAACCAGAGTATGGAGCGCTGTTGTAGGTTTATCATCATCATTATGTCATTATTATATTGTTAAACGCATTATTAACATACAATTTAACCAGACCTGTTCTGCAAAATGGACTTTTCAGAGCTTTTAACCATATGTTATCGTTGTTTCCCTTCTCATTGTATTTGGACTGCGCTCTCGCTCTTTCTTCGTTTTCCAGTTTTAGTTTCTTAATTGAAACATGTAGGAGTCATTAGCAATAGGGATGTAATGATATCCAAGTCTCACGGTACGATATCGTCACGGTATGAACCTCACGGTAAGATATTTATTGCGATTTTAAAATCAGTACAGTAGAATTCCTCAAACGAAAAATACTACATAGTACTTCTGCATTTACTACATACACATTAGGGTGCATCATTTGGCCCAGTGTCAGAAATTCAACTTGTACCCAATTTTAAAATGTGACAATACCAATTAAAAGAAAATCTGTGGAATATTTGCTCAATTGAATAAAATCTACAGGGTCCACCAAGTCTCTTAAGTTCCATCCTAATGGTGTCCATAAGATTCTGGCTGAAAAATATTTTTTTTCTCAAATAACTTAAAAAAAAAATATAAATAATAAATAATAAAAAATAAAAATAATTTTTTTAAATGTATTTTTTATGATATATTTTTTTTATTAATTAATTTTTTTAAAATAATAATTTCTTATTCAAGGTCCTTTGAGGTGTCATTCCTTGAAGTCTTAAAGAAATGACACTTTTGCCATATCTCAGAAACTAAAGATGATAGAGACATAAAACTGGTACCAAATTATACGAAATGTCCATATTTATATTCAACTTCCATTGATACTATTGGGCTAAATTAATTATTTTTGATGTTATTAAAGAAAAACTGCTTTTTCAGCTCAGATTTAAGGCTTCTGCAGGAACTACACTTCAGAGGTTTGGTGGACCCATCAATAGAAATATAATTCTCATGGAAGTTTACCTTGGCAAGTGTATTTTCAGAAATTTTTCAAAAAGTTGGGCAAATGATGCACCCTAACATACATACATACTGACATTTTTCAGTATTTTGTTGTGAAACTCCAATCAAGACTGACCTAAATTACTCAAAACAAAACTACAAACTGCAACTGAAACTGAAACTACAAAACCTGCAACTACAAAACGTTTTCCACCATTTCTTCCTCCTGATCCAAGCGCTCCTGACACGTCCGTCCGCAGAGCTCGCCCCCGACCTCGCCTGTGGTCAACGACATATAAAAACCATCAGCCTCCACTCACTTTACGGCGACAATGATTTAAACGGGCCCACCACAGACCGCCCATATCAATACCGTGATCGTCTATTGGCAAAACGATAGCTCCCGATCACTCCTCCCTCGCTCTGCCTTTCTCCTCTTTCCCTTCCCTCTCTCCGTGTTTATCTTTAGAAGGATTTGCGAGGAGAGGGGGAGATGGTGTGATGAAATTTCATGCAAAACCCGGGACAGTGCCAGGAGGCGAAAGAAAAAAAAAAGAAAAAAATTTAAAATATGGCGCGTTCAAAAACAAAGAGAGGATATGTTAATTGTCTGAGTTGGAGCTATGGGTCTGTTTTCAAAATAAGACCTCGGAACATTTCATAACATCCTTCACGTTAATTAATTACGCGTATCTTAATTAGTCACAATATTGGACTTGCGTTCTACCGAGGAGTCTGTTGTAGCATTAGCACTTCAACAATCCTAATATGTTGCCTTTATTAACAAATCATCATTATCACACGCTTTTCTTCATGGATTTGTTATTGCTTTGTCTTCTAGAATGCTCCACAGTTTGACTTTAAACAGCTCTACCTTACGTTTCATTCAATTACAGGTGGTTTTATAGCTCAAAAATACTTAAAAAACTGGTATTTTGGCTGTGAGCGGGGTCGCCTCTCCACAGATCTGACCTCTAACTTGGTTTGGTTTGGTCTCCATGAAGATAGAAAGGTTTAGGCTACGTTTATATTATGACGGTCTGAACAGAAAGTGCAAAAGTGGCGTTGCGTCTTCGCTTTTTATTCCGTGTTTAGACAAGCGTTTTTGGGAGTGTACATACGGTGACGCAAAAGTGTGTGGAATTTGATTGGGTGTACATGCCAGGTTTCTGTGTACTGTATGTATGTGATGTAAACGTGTACTCGACCTGAGCAGATGTGACCAGAGTTTTGCGTCTTGGGCAGTGTAGACGGAAACACTATGGCGGAGTGTATTCAACTTTTCCACTCTGGAGGGTGGTTTCAGATTTTTCAGTTTTTAAGCCCAAAAATGCCATCACTGTCAAAACGAAAGGCACTTCCGGTAAAATATTTTGTCGTTTTTACCCGCAAGCGTTAATATCACTCTGTGGAACATTCCAGACAAAGCTTTTCCACCAGAGAAGTTACACAATGGACCTTTAAATCAGAATATTAGGTATAAAATATTAACTACAAGATTTCTGAAGGTCAGTTTGAACCAAATTTGATGCTAGGAAAGTTAATAGTTTTGAATTCAAGTGCAACTAGTTATTGGTACTTTACATGCATGTGTATGGCTGAATGTTCAACGTTTACCACGATGACACAATGCACACTTTAGCAAACACTGATTTAAAATTACAAATGGATTTAAAAGCCATATTTTCAGGAGGTTGTGATCAACAGAAGTGTTCATGGTCCTTTGATTTTCAACTAAAAGGTGAGCCCTGTGTCCCTTGTCCCAGCGGATCTATTTAAAACAAATGATTTGTCCCAGTTTTATACAAGAAATGTCCCAGGTGTCCCTATTTTTGACTAATTTCATACCTGCCAACAAGTAAAGAGAGACATAAAGTGTCATCTGTTTAGGTAAAATACAGAAAATCCGCTTAAAAACGACCAAAACACAAAGAAAACGTGACTATACTGACTCACATTTTAATCATAAGTGGTCTCTGCTTAACAATTTCCCTTAATTACACACTTGTTTCACAATTTTTATTATTACGAACCACCAAAAAACCGGGGATGTCCCAGTTTTTTATCTTGAAATTCTAGTTTTGAGACTCTAATGTTATTTTAGTGGTCCCTGTTCAACAAAAACAAACATCTGACCTACTATAGTTCGAATTAAGTTGGCTCTTTTTTGCCAGATCGTGTTAAAATAAAACTGAAATTAAAGTCTAACAAAGCCTCAGACGGAGCCGTGCCTACAGTTAGCGTCAAACCTCCAGGGGATGTTGACAAAATCAGCTGCAAAGTATTACTATGTCTTTATAAACAACGTAAGTTAATTATCAAAACGAGTACTTGTACAGAAGACCTCGCTATTATCTGGGAACGTTTACAACTAGCTTCTATTTGGGACTAAACCCAGAACTAAACCAGGACTAAACCAGGACTAAACCAGGACTATAACAGAACTAAACCACGTCTCAATCAGGACTAACCTTGGCTCACTCCAGAAACCATTATTGCTAAAAAATTAAATTCCTTTCTCAACTTACTTGTCAAAATTGATCCTAGCGTGACTAAGCTAGCCGGCAGTTAGCAGTCACTCGCGCAACACTATCTGTAGCTAGCACCAATGCACTTGTTTTGAAATGCTTTATTCCGCTTTGGCAGGTCGCGCCGAGAATAATTAGCATCTTACAAACTTAATATGCTTTTCAATACAAGCGAGAACTGGCAGAAACATTGTGTTAATCACCGGCTTTTGTCGTTTTGTTTCCTAAAATAGCAAACCTTCGGGGAGTGCGGATCTTTATAGGTGAAACTGTCATGGCCGCCAGTCAAAACACCAGCTAATCCCATTTCAAAAGGAAGGACTAACTAACATCTATTACATTTTAAATTTGGCCGAGGTGGGTTTTTCCGGATGACGAATGTTATGGCACACCTGAATGTCGGTGCTAATGCTATTTGCTGATGCGCTAACGCTAACCTTAACGTGTTCTGGCGGTGTTAGTAATTTAATTATGAATCACAGTTATTGTTCGATACGAGGGCTGCTACAAGTGAAAAGATATTAAACATAACTCCGAACGTTTGCCGGAAAATGTGAATTGAACTGGGGCAAGTTGTAAACACCAAGTTGAAAATGTACGTAAACAGTGTTGGGAAGGTGACTTTTAAAATGTATTCCCCTACAGATTACAGATTACATACCCCAAAATGTAGTTTGTAACGTAATCCATTAAATTACTTAAAGTGAGTAACGTAATCTGAATACTTTGGATTACTTGATATTGTCATGCTTTTTAAAACCACATGAATGTAACAACCACATCCTGAAAATTCTTGTTTGTTCTCTTCAAATTGTCTGTTTAGCCCAAGTCTCCATGAACAGACTTTTGTTTTACTGTAGAGAAACAAAGACAAGGAAATCTTAACATGAGAAGTTTTATGTGCTAAAAGAAAATAAAAATTCCAGTCTGTCCTTGAACATATTGAAAATATTATTGATAGAGAAATGATTTCTATATGAGATCACTGCTGCTTTAAATTAGGTCCACCTACTGTTAGTGTCATATTGTTTTGACCTGGTTTAGTCCTGGTTTTGGTTTAGACCTGGTCCTGGTTTTAGTCCTGGTTTAGTCCTGGTTTAGACCTGGTTTTAGTCCAGTTTTGGTCCTAGATTTAATCTTGCTTTTAGCCCTGCTTTTAGACCTGGTTTTAGACCTGGTTTTAGACCTGCTTTTAGACCTGGTTTAGACCTGGTTTAGTCCTGGTTTAGACCTGGTTTAGACCTGGTTTAGACCTGGTTTAGGTAACCTGGTTTAGACCTGGTTTAGACCTGGTTTAGTCCTGATTTGGTCCTAGATTTAGTCCTGCTTTTACCCTGCTTTTAGACCTGCTTTTAGTCCTGGTTTAGACCTGGTTTAGTCCTCATTTTAGTCCTGGTTTAGCCCAAAATGTAAAAACAGCAATATGTAATCCATTTATTTGAACAAAGTAACTGTAATCCAATTACCACTCACTGAAACAGTAACTGTAACTGAATACAGTTACTCATAATTTCTATTCTGATTACGTAACTCCAGTACATGTAATCTGTTATTCCCCAACACTGTACGTAAATGTAAATATGTAAAAATAATGACCTACTGAAGCAAAATGGTAGGTATGTGGGATAATATCGATAAAAAAATGCCAAAATTTCAAAACGTTGGCACAAAAAACACTCCAAAAAACTCAAATTGGGTAGGAATTGTCTACGCATTCAAATATAGCAACATCAGTTTTATCTCAATTATGTTGATCTACGATTTGAAAACTCCCTTAAAACTCTCTTAAAACTAAAAATCCATACACCAACTTGTTAGTTTTTGTTCTTCAAGCTTCTTCAAGTTACTAACCATTACAGCAATGGGCCTACACAATAAAACAACCAATAATATCTTAGTCCAAACCAAAAATAGTAAGTTCCAGATTGTAAAAAATAAGTAAAAGTGCATATGACAGGTTAGACTACCAAGTTACTACTTTTATTTTTTCTAGTTCTTAAAATTTTACTTTCTGGTTGGACACCGGCAGCAGATCTGACATACGTAGAGGTAATTCCTAAACTTTTACCCAGCAACCAAAATGTAAACACAGCCCAAAACGTGTCGAAATTGCACAACTATGGCTACAATAATAAAAAAAATTATATATGCCAACATAGCGTAATAAACGTCCTGGAGTAGTAACATTCGGAAGTTATATTTTTTGACCCAAACCAACTCAATTAACCAACACAGGAATTGACCTGAGGTTAAAAGTTATTCGGTTTTGCTTAATATTTTCTAATTTTTAAGTTATGTGTAAAATCCTTCAGTCGTCCAGGTAGAATCTATGGACAAAAGTTTACTTTGGTCGACCAGCTGACAAATTGAATTTCTCCTTTTGCCATATGCCAACATCTTTATTTTGTTAAATGACGGTTTAAACCATCAGAAAAATGTGTTCCAATTGTGCATAAATTTCAGTATTCTCACGCTTACGTCACAAAACCGGAAAACGTTTGGAAACACGCGGACGACGACTTTCTTTGGGTTCTTTTGGCGATAGTAACTCGACAAAATCTGGGAAAACTGAGAAAATGGCCCGGTTTTCTTCATCTAGACGCCGTATTGTGTAATAATTTGTCCAAAAAAATAAATAAAAATGTCATTGTATTGTTTCGTTATGTTCGACAGATCAGCAGTTACGACCAGCTGCCTGTACGTGACATCGAAGACGAGATTTGAGTTCTGAGCCCCATGGAAAGCTTTGGCTGAATCCACGGTTTTATCACATGCCCAAGTGTCGGGAATTACGCCGGAAATCGTCATCGTCATGTTTCCAAACGACTTCTGGTAAGCGTGAATAGAGCCTATTTTGTTTTAGAACTCAGCACTACTTCTTGTATTTTTGTACTTTTCTTCTTAACTTCACTTTTTCCCACAAATCGCCAATTAACTGATGTAAAACTACAATCAATATTGACCACAAGTTCTATCCTAGATTGATAAAAAACATAAAAAAACCTGCCATATGCACTTTAAACTGAGCTCCATACTAACTGAACGTCCACATAAGAGAACAGGGAGGTGGGTGGGTGGAGGATGGGTATGGGGGTGGTCTGTATGCGCTTCCACATGCCCTTAGTTTCTGTCCTGGCTCACCTTGCTCACTGCTGTTGTCGCCGCTCTGGGAGGCGTGGCCCCCGCTGGAGGGACCCGGGGTGCCCGCCGAGTGCGTGGAGGTGGCGTCGTCATGGTCTCTCCACGAAGCCGGGTTCTGATGGGACAAGAGACGAAGAGAGACGAGTTAGGTTTGTCATTGGGTGGTTAAAGGTTCGACATTACGTGAAATGGACATTGCGATGTTACCTCCTCAAAAACAGACCTGGAGTTTGTTTGAGAAAGCTTTATTATTAGTCTGTTTGCATCTCCAATTCTCAAAATGCTCTGGTACCACCTTGTGATGTCATGAAGCGGTAGTTTTAGCTACGTTTTTGTTCAGTAGTGATTGGCAATTTCAGAACTGAAAATATCCACATTATTCTAGAGAAAGTGTATGTTTCTAGCTGGGCTGGTGCCATCTAGTACCTGCACTCAATTCAATTTCTCTCTAGCGACTAGGTCAGGAATCGGAATAAACTAGACCAGGGGTGTCCAAACTTTTTTCATCAAGGGCCACATATCTAAACACAGACGAAGCAGAGGGCCGATCGAGGGCCATAGACTAGTGCTCAGTACAGTGAATAATTGAAATATGTGCATGTTTAACACGTTAGAATGAGCCAGCAGTCTTTATTCATGCTCAGATCCTTAAAACCACACACTAAACATTAAATATAAGCTTTATTAAGGTAGATTTTCAAAAAACTTGCAGTAAAAAGTAAATTTTTTATTGATGCAAGGTCATTTGGGCCAATTCACCTGGAAGCCTGAGGGCCGCATTTGGCCCACGGACCGTAGTTTGGACACGCCTGCACTAGACAATTTGCAAGAACCCCGGAAGCGTGAGTTTGGGCACCAGCCAGTTAGCGAAGAGTCATACATTCTGTGTTGGCAACGATTCCCGAAATTGAGGATTTAAAGCCGGAACAAAGAGAATGTTTGGTGAATTTTATTAATAGATGTTATTGTCCTTCTTCCTACGGGATTTGGCGCATTACATACGTCACGACCAACCTGCTTATCGTCGAGTGAACGAATTCTAACGCTGCGAGATCAGACGGTTTCCACGAAGTGAAACCGGCTGATGAATGAGGCTAATATGTTTATATATTACCACATGACATCACAGGGTGGATTAATTTCAAATTGAGAGAAGAACTCAGCCTTAATATGTAGGATTTGTGCGTTAAACACGTGTGAACAAAACAAAACACAACTCCAGGTCTGTTTGTGATGACGAAACATTACACACATTCGAACAGATCAGAAAAAAGGTGCAATGGGCCCTTAAAGTTTTCTTAAAAGTTGCACTGCGAAACTTGCGCAACTTGCTTAACTTTTACTTATGACGTTACTATTAAAATGTCTGTACCTGATATTTTTTCTAGCCTGTATTTGAGCAAAATATGTCAGGGGTAACTTTGAACCGCCGCAAAGACAGTAAAAACCAGGTACATTCCCTTAAAATAATCAATCACTGTCAAAACGTAGGTTGTACCTCCAGGCCAAGGGCATGTTTTCGAAGTATTTCTGAGCAATAAAAACACCTCACAGTGATAGATCAGTTTTATGTCATACTGTGGTACTTGTTCAGTGTTCGGCTCCAGTCAAATGAAGCTCACAGAGGCCAGCGGTTATAAGATGCAATGCTATTAATGTGCACTGTCCCGTGTTAAACCAAAAAACACTAACACACACAATCATAATAAAAAACAATAATTTCTCAACACTGATTTTCCCCACTGATAAAAGGACCAATAGAATTCTTTTTCCATACATTGTGAGAACCCTCGCCGTTAAACGTTTTCATGAGCCAACGCTGCCACATTTCTCTCCTCTCCCCGCACACGAGGCTCACCGGGTTTTCTACTGCACAGGAAAACCTTTATCAGAGGAGGCCGAGGTGGAATTTCCTCTGGCTTTTCGAACCCACGAACGTACAGCCGCTATACGTCATTGGACTTCTTACTACTCCTAATCCGTCAAAACAAATAAGATAAACCTGGATTAAACTGGAGCTATAAACACGAAACGAGGACTAAACCAGGATTAAACGTTTAAGTTGTAGTGTAACCCTGGTTCTATGAGTGAATATATCTCCATACTTCGTACAGTCAGTTTGTAATGATGATATTAGAGCATTGTAGAGAATAGGGAGACACAAAATTTACATTAAAACAGATATAAACTATGACAACAACAGATTGAAACCAGCTAAACTAAACCAGATTTATAGAGTAACCCTGGTTCTATGAGTGAACAGTTCTCCATACTTCGTAGAGTGAGTTTTTTATGATGATATTAGGAGATTTTAGAGAACAGGAAGAAACAAAATTTAAATTAAAACATAACTAGAACAGATTTAAACCAGCTAGGATTAAACCTGGACTACACCAGATTTAAACGTTCAAATTATAGAGTAACCCTGGTTCTATGAGTGAACAGATTTCCATATTTCGTACAGTCAGTTTGTAATGATGATATTAGGGGATTTTAAATAACAGGAAGAAACTAAATTTAAATTAAAACAGATGCAAACGTTGACGAGACCATATTAAAACCAGCTAAACTAAACCAGGACTACACTGGATTTATAGAGTAATCCTGGTTCTATGAGTGAACATATCTCCATACTTCGTACAGTCGATTTATAATGATGATATAAGAAACAAAATAAAAATAAAAATATGACTATAACAGATTTAAACCAACTAGGATTAAACCAGGACTACACCGGGATTAAACGTTCAAATTATAAAGTAACCTTGGTTCTATGAGCGAACAGATCTCCATACTTCGTACAGTCAGTTTGTAATGATGATATTAGGGGATTTTAGAGAACAGGAAGAAACAAAATTTTTATTAAAGCCGATGTAAACAATGACTACAACAGATTTAAACCAACTAAACTAAACTAAACCGGAACTACAACGGATCTAAACATTCAAATTATAGAGTAACCCTGGTTCTATGAGTGAACAGACTTCCATTCTTCGTACAGTCAAATTATAATTATGATATAAGAAACAAAATTAAAATTAAAACATCACTATAACAAATTTAAACCAACTAGGATTAAACCTGGACTATATTGGGATTAAACGTTCAAATTATCGAGTAACCCTGGTTCTATGAGCGAACAGATCACCATACTTCGTAGAGTGAGTTTGTAATGATGATATTAGGGGATTTTAGAGAACAGGAAGAAATTATTTTTTTATTAAAACAGATGTAAAGAATGACTACAACAGATTTAAACCAACTAAACTAAATTAAACCGGGACTACAATGGATTTAAACGTTCAAATTATAGAGTAACCCTGGTTCTATGAATGAACAGATCTCCATACTTCTCCATACTTCGTACAGTCAAATTATAATGATGATATAAGAAACAAAATTAAAATTACAACATGACCATAACAGATTTAAACCAACTGATGATTAAACCTGGACTACACCAGGATTAAATGTACGAATTATAAAGTAACCCTGGTTCTATGATTGAACAGATCTCCATACTTCGTAAAGTCAATTTGTAATTATATCATATAGAACTGAAAGAAATAAAAAAAACAAATTAAAACAGATCAAAACTATGACCTGAGGTAACTAGACTAAACCAAGACTGAAACTTTAAACCTAATCCAAGACTAACGCAGGAATAAAACCAAAACTGGAACTAAACTCGGACTAAACTTGGAACTAAACCAGGACTAGACCAGGGCTGAACCAGGATAAAAGACAATATTGTGATTTAATGTTGAAAATCACATTCTATTGTAGTTTTTTGTTATCATCCTGGTATCGGAATCGGTATTAAGTATCGAGTCTACGCCTTAGCATCAAAATCCAGTTCGACGTTTTGAGTTTAAACCACGTACGACTAACACCAATGCCCGAAACAATCCCGCGCAGCACACTTTGAGAACCACTGCGTCGATCTACCCCCGATATTGCGCGTCACCTGAGTTTGATGACAACATGTTGGCCAACGTTGAGCCCCGAGCAGAAACCAAGCTAAACAAACACCACACCGGGTCTAGCCACAAACCTCAGCCCACTTCTGCAGTCCCTCAGAGGGTCTTTCTCCCCCATGCACACAGCACGGGCCAGCAAGTTGATTTTTTTATTTTTTTTTGTACCGCTTTTAGTCAAACAGTGCCAAAAATGAGCCACAACGGAGACGGGCTACGCTACATAAGCTGCTTACTGTAATATCTGCGGTAATTTGACCACCAATATCCGGGAGAAGTTTGCCAAGGGAATATCGAGGCAGAATCCTACATTGAAAAGAATCTTGGAAAACTTCATCAGCCATGTTTACCCTTAATTCAAAGGTGAAATCAATCTGGTAAATATTAATAAAGACGCACTATTAGGGGGAGAAGACGTCCCTGTTTACTCAAGACAGTCCCAGTTTTGAGCCCCGTGTCCACTGTCCTAGTAGATTTATCCAAAACCAGTGATTTGTCCCAGTTTTATACAAGAAATGTCTCTATTTTCTGACCAATTTGACGCCTGCCAACAATAAAGAGAGGCATATATTGTCATTTGTTTCAAGTAAAATACACAAAAGCTGCTTAAAAACAACCAAAACGCAAAGAAAATGTGACTCAGTGTGTGCAACAATTTTCTTTTTTTCAACATTTTATTATTACCAGCCACCCCAAAACGAGAGTGTCCCAGTTTTTTACCCTACGCACTCTGTAGCTTTTCTCGGGATATTTGTTGTTTTGTATGGAGATGTTTTTGCTTGAATTGTTCCATCGTGACACGCAAATGACACCGCCAAGGTCAGGTTACGGGTCAGATCTGTGGAGAGATAAACCCCAAGTGTACAGATATATTTAATGCCACGCTATGGAACATTCCAAGGGATGTCAACATGGGGACAAGGAGATGGTGGACGCTCTACCAGTAAAGTTAAGTTATAGTGCACTTTAACTTTAATAAATCAAATTATTAAGAGGGAAAATTAGGTAATAAGTAGTAGTAGTAGTAGTAGTAGTAGTAGTAGTAGTAGTAGTAGTAGTAGTAGTAGTAGTAGCAGTAGTAGTAGTAGTAGTAGTAGTAGTAGTAGTAGTAGTAGTAGTAGTAGTAGTAGTAGTAGTAGTAGTAGTAGTAGTAGTAGTAGTAGTAGTAGTAGTAGTAGTAGTAGTAGTAGTAGTAGTAGTAGTAGTAGTAGTAGTAGTAGTAGTAGTAGTAGTAGTAGTAGTAGTAGTAGTAGTAGTAGTAGTAGTAGTAGTAGTAGTAGTAGTAGTAGTAGTAGTAGTAGTAGTAGTAGTAGTAGTAGTAGTAGTAGTAGTAGTAGTAGTAGTAGTAGTAGTAGTAGTAGTAGTAGTAGTAGTAGTAGTAGTAGTAGTAGTAGTAGTAGTAGTAGTAGTAGTAGTAGTAGTAGTAGTAGTAGTAGTAGTAGTAGTAGTAGTAGTAGTAGTAGTAGTAGTAGTAGTAGTAACAGCAGTAGTAGTAGTGGTAGTAGTAGTAGTTGTAGTGTAGTAGTAGTAGCAGTAGTGGTGGTGGTAGTAGTAGTAGTAGTGGTAGTAGTAGTAATGGTAGAAGTAGTTGTAGAAGTTGTTGTAGTAGTAGTAGTAGTAGTAGTAGTAGAAGTACTAGTGCTAAGGATGTAAGTAAGTAAGTATTAAGTTGTAATATGGCAATTACACTGTTGTAGTAGAAATACAAGTTAGCTCAAGTATAAGAAGTAGTAGTAGTAGTACTAGCAGTAGCAGCAGTAGTAGTAGAAGTAGTAGTAGTAGAGATAAGAATGTATGTAAGTAAGTACTAAGTTCTCAGATGTGAATTCCACTTCTGTAGTATAAATACAGCTATTTCAAGTAGTAGTAGTAGTAGTAGTAGTAGTAGTGCTAAGAATATAAGTAAATAAGTTCTAATATGTTAATTCCACAGCTGCAGTAGAAATACCAGTTAGCTCAAGTAGAAGTAGTAGTAGATAGTAGTTGTTGTAGCAAGTAAATGAATAAATAAATTCATGAATAAATAAAACATTTGAACATTTATCTACATTCATCTCTTTTTGACATATTTTGACAACTTTCTGGGACAATATTTGCTTTTTTTTTCCTGTGCATTCCCATTCCCTTTTGGTAACTTCCAGTGACCGTCCACCATCTGCTTCAAACTCTTCCAACTCTCTGAACAAAAGCCCATCACGTATAATTAAAACCATCGCTCAGATTATATTTAGACGTTCAAACGCCAAATATTTACAGACAAAAAGCTCCACACTCTTCACTTCTTCACAATGGCAGGACTTAGATTGAGATTCCACCTCGGCAAAAAGTAACGAGATAATCCACAAAAGAAGTAGAAGAAGTGAAGTACTACTACTGTTACTACTACTACTTCTTATATTTGCTTTTTGGCAACTTAAAACAATCATCAAATTTACTTCATACTATCACAACAAAACTGCCATTACCTACAATTAAAAACTACTACTACTACTACTACTACTACTACTACTACTACTACTACTACAAGAACTACTACTACAAGAACTACAACAATTACAACCGCAACTGCAACTACAACTACAACTACTACTACTACTAAATTACTACTACAACTACAACAACTACTAATACTACACTACAAAACTACTACAAGTAACTACAACTACAACAACTACTATAACTACTACAACTGCTACAACAACTACGACAAGTACAACTACAACTACTACAACTACTATAACTACTACAACTGCTACAACAACTACTACAAGTACAACTACAACTACTACAACTACTATAACTACTACAACTGCTACAACAACTACTACAAGTACAACTACAACTACTACAACAAGTACAACAAGTACAACTACTACTACAACAACTACAACTATTACAACAAATA